>NC_134830.1:68889716-69198679 GCF_004210375.1 Tachypleus tridentatus
CTCAGTGGATTATCTCTACTTTGTCTATCAAGGGGAATCAAGACCCGAACGTCAGCATTGTAAGTGTCTAAACTTGCCGTTGATCAACCGATGAGGACCTGAAAACTTCAAGAAAAACCTTTTTATGAAGGAAATGTTTATTTCTTTTTGCTATAGACGGCGCATGAAAGACAAACAAATAGAAAAGTTCCAAGTTTGCGATTGTTTTGTTTCTATTTTCGGAAAAACGGGGGTTCAATGCTTGAATTGTAAACAGTAGGCTTATCTTGAGTGTACTGAGGGAAATCCATCCTTTCATCATGGTTGAAATGGTTTCGAAGAACAAGGCAACAATTTTACTATAGCTTGTGTTAAAGGTTTGGCCAACTTTCTTGTGCGCTTTACTTCAAGATGTAAGATAATATTTTATCATTATTAAAAGTGAAGTTAAATAAATAACTAAAGACGAAACATTGTACATTTTCGCTTTTAATTAGTATTAGCTACTTTAATTAAAATCGTAAATGTTATGTCTATCGTCTAAGCTTTATTTGTGTCTTTTTAAACTGAAAGTTTTTTTGTTACTCCATTAGAATCTCTCTTTGTAATGTACTTCATAATAGGATATTGTATTGGGTGATTAAAGATTTCTAAACTATTTTCTTTTAGATTCGTACAACCTTTCTTTTTACTGTAAGAAAAAAAAACAACGGTTGATTTTATTATGGTGACACTAAATTTTTAGATACTTGTTTTTAAAACGACAAGGAAAATAATGTTTTTCTTTATACATACATACTGCAATCATAAATATCTCCAATACGCATGTCACTGCCATGAATCAATTTTATACAAAGACACGTTGTAGATATATCTTTTCTCTCCGATTTTCAAATATATTAGTGTTAAAAAAAACAACTTACAATAATCCTGATACATCAATTGCCATCACAATTGGACCACTTATACAAGTAACAATAAAATAATTGACCATAGTATTACAGTGAGAGTGAGATGATAATGAATTATAAAAATCTAACATTTCTAAATCCAAGAGTTCAAATATACACAATTTTGAAGAGTCTTACTTGCTAGTATCTTAAAGCACAAATTTGAAATTTAAAACTGTGATTTCGGACATAATTCTCACAAATCATTTCACTTTTCTTGCTATATAATGTTACTACTATACAACATTGACCAAAATAGTCTCATCTACCTGATTTTAACTTAATAACATAAGTCGTGTAGACACCTTGATGTAAACGTCTTCTCAACTATCTGAATTTTATGTAAAAAGATTAGTCATGCAGATACACTGATGTAAACGTCCTCATCTTTTCACTAAAAGATAAAACCAAGTTTTTCTTGAAGACGATGAGAACATTGATGGCATTTTCTGAAATATAACTAACGTCATCACTGTTGTCTCTTCTATTTAAGAAAAGTGAATTTGCAAGTATTTAAAAACAGTCCACACAGAAAAAAGTAAAAAAAATAACAGTCCTTATTAAATCATGTTTAACAGAATACGTTAAAATATTTTTTTTTGTTTCTATTTATACATTAAGACGCTTGTAATGACTCCAAATCCTTTTGTCATTTTGAGTTATACTTTATTTTCGTCGGTGTACGCTAACGTAATTTAATTTATACATCCATTGATGGTACAGTGGTAAGCTTTCGGATTTACAACACTAAAATTAATGGTTCGATTCCCTTCACGGCAGATATCCATGTCTGGCTTTGCCTTAACAAAACACAAATAATATATTAAATTAATTCGGCACGGCATTAGCGTTGTCCTAGTGGTCTCAAAGCGAAAAGCAAACATCTTAGTTTTCGTTTGTATTTCATTAGGAGTATGACTCATTATTCAGTTATTCTAGCTCTGTTTATGAGAGATTTTATACACATAGTAAGGTATCGTCAACTGCTATAACAAGTGATTAACAGATTTGACACTTTGACTTACTAAGAATGTTTTAAAAAGAGGCTAGAAAGAAATTAATGAAGTCAAGTTGTAACAGTGAATACTTATTTTAATTTAAAAACATAACTAGCAAAGCATCGTCACTAATACGGTAAGACAACATTCAAGAAAATTAAACATATATATATATATTCATAAGTTAAAATACATAACCTTTTTTATTGTCTTGTTTAAGTAACATAATATAATAATGAAAACTGAGAGGCAAAATAACCATGTAATTTTTTCAAGATAAAAGAAAGAAAATACAACTTCGTGTGAGCTGAAATATATTCTGCAAACTTTACATATTTGCTCATACTACAATGTTTGTTTTGAATTCCGCTCAAACATACACGAGTGCTAGCTGCCTTCCTCTACTCTCACAATGGCAGTTTGTAATCACCACTCACCGCCAACTCTTGAGCTACTATTTTCCAATGAATTGTAGGATTGACCGCACATTATAACGCTCCCACGGCTGAAAGGTCAAGCTTGTTTGGTGTGACGGGGATTTGAACCTGCGACCCTCAGGTTATGAGTCGATCCCTCTAATCACCTGACCTTGCCGAGCCTAACTACAATGTAGGTCATTTATATACATGTCTTGCTAATGTAACGTATAATAAAATAAAGCGAAGGTGTGAAAGTATTACAGTTTTGACTTTTGTGTACTTAGGCCTAAGTTAGAATATTTGGTTTAAGGGATTAGCTAGAAGATTTTCGGCTTAGAAGAATTTTGTGCGTGGTGCTATATTTTGTTGAATCTGATCGAGACGAATAGCTATACCAACAAGACGTTCCCATCTCATGTGTTTGGAAATCGATCCTTGCTGGAATAAATAATTCGCAAGTTGTTTGTTTAATTTATTTGATTCGCGATATCCATCGACTTTTTATGATTCCACGTGTTTTTGAGCATGTTTTTATTTTTAAACTACAGTTGTTAAGTGGATGTGGAATAATGTACAAATGACAATATGCATTTCGATTACTACGTCTGTTATCTACAAAGTTGTAGCCTCACTTCAAGAAACCGTTATATAACGTCACTTTCGTCGAATACAGATGTAATCAATTTGAATAGTTTCGTAGTATTATTTCGCCACACAAATAGTGTTTGAGGCACCTGGTTCTCGAAGATAATTGTAACATTCATTTTCTATATCTTGTCGAAAGCTGTCAGCCAATTAGGACAGGAAATTACAAATTGATAACGAAAGCTTTGATATCATCATTTACATCACCTTATTTTTCGTTGCTTTCAAGATGAAATTTACTGCAAGTAATATTGAACTTTCAGTTGATCCTTTAGATAAAAACTTACTTTGAAACACAAAACATGAAAATGAACGAAACAGAGGCATTGACCAAATTCTAATATGTTAAGAAATTATTTATGTAAATAAAGTTTTATCTATTGTGATGTTGTAAGGTATGTTTTCAATACTTTTATTTATATTTAGCTTGAGGATGCTTACAGTAACATCGAGTTTATGAAAATAGGCCTTAACATATCTAGAACGTTTAAGTTTAGTAACATAAATTCAGAGTGTCCGGAAACGAGAATAGAATGTAAAAAAGAATTAGTCATTTAATGAAGCTTTTATTTTCAGAAATGTATTTGAATCAGTATTAATTAACACGTATATTCACCTACTTGATTCAATGAGTTGTGAAACTATACAATTAAAATTACGTTTAGGCTAGTTGCAGCACCATTAGCGAAGTAGTTCATTTGACGTCATTCATAAACTTAGGCTAATAAGAATTACTACGATAGTAATCAACGTTAAGGAAGAAATAAATTAACATATTATTATATTATAATTAGCTTTATTTTCACCAAATAATTTTCACCAATTGTTTTATGGCCAGGTATAATTATCGTCAGAATTAATTACTATTACATAATAAACAAACTTGAAAATATTGGAGACACGAGCGAATTAAAATGTGAGTATCAAGATCGCGACAGAAGTTATTTTAGAACCTTTAGAACTTTTCAATTAGGCCCGGCATGGCCAAGCGTGTTAAGGCGTGCGACTCGTAATCTGATAGTCGCGGGTTCGAATCCCCGTCGCGTCAAACATGCTCTCCCTTTCAGCCGTGGGGGCGTTATAATGTGCGGTCAATCCCACTATTCGTTGGTAAAAGAGTAGCCCAATAGTTGGTGGTGGACGGGGATGAATAACTGCCTTCCCTCTAGTCTTACACTGCTAAATTAGGGACGGCGAGCACAAATAGCCCTCGAGTAGCTAGCTTTGTGCGAAATTCCAAAACAAACAAACAAACAAATAAGAACTTTTCAAATGCAGCATAAATTCGAATGGTGAAAAGGAAAAACGAAAATGGCGTGTCTATAGCACGGAAAGGAAATGTGAGTATTGTTATTTTTTACAACTTATCCGGAAATAAGAATTTGTTTCTTTGCTTGTAATTAAACACAAAGATACGCAATGATCTATCTGTGCTATGCCCACAACGAGTATCAAAATTCCGTTTTGAGCATTGTAAGTTCGAAGACTTACCCCTTGGGAGCTTTATTTTTGGTATGATATGAACATGACAGTAAATTTAGCAAATGATTTAAACTATTTCGCATATCGCTAAAGAACTATTGTTTTATATCTGGTTATAAAGAACAATTATCTGTAAAGCATCGGAAGTTCAAGGGAAATGCCCATAGAACAATGTTACAGAAGCTTAAGGCAAAAATTCGATAACTGTCTATGCAAATAAGTGAATTCATTCAGATTTCATTTGATTATCTTATATACGTTTGAAAAAAAATTAGGAAATATTGGTTATCGTTAAGATATAAAAGACTATACAGTGTAAATATTAATAATTTATTTATTTTGTGAATGAACATTTTATAATTTTCAGTTTTTTATTATAAGAGCGTTAAAAGTAGACGATTATTGGAAGTTGTGTTTGTAATTCATTGATGTGACGTGGTAATATAAATAGTATGAGATGGCAAAGATAATAATACAAGAAAGTAAAGTTTCGGCTAAGGAAAAGTTCAGCCTGAAATTAGCCACAGTAGAAGTAATAGGCCTAATTATTATCATAGGCCTAATATTTAATATGTTAAGAGTATGATTAACAGTATGAAAGGTGAAAAAGAAGAATAATTTATTCTGTCAAAGTTTGGTTCTAAAGTAATTGAATCAGCCTAAGTGCACTTTGATAAAAATAAAAGAGGATATTTTGAAGAAAGAAGACCAAACAATTATTGGAAAATCAGTATATAACTGCAGTATCTAGCATTAAATTGTAAGTGAATTATACCTAATACCAGTGTGATAGAAATATGGAAAAGTAGTTCGACTTGTCAACTGAAATTCTAAAGTAATTGAATAGGCCTAAGTGAGATTTTAACAAGAAGATAACCATATAGTATTTATTGTATCGCTATGATCTCTATAGTGTAAATAACTCGCACAAACGTTTAACGGGTTCAAATATATATGTATATATGTTTGTGTGTGTGTTATTTTAAAAACTACTAGACAACAAGCTGTCCGTTTATATTTAAAGTTATCGCCAACATACACCTATTGCAAAATTCTAAATTCTAAACCCAACAATAACAGTATAGCATATATTTGTACTGTAAAAAAAAAAAGTATAAATAAAAGAGTTTGTTTACTGGATAACTGACGAACACACAATCTTTTAACATTCTACAGTTTTAAGTGAAGTTCGAATGTATACTTTGAAAACGAACTAATAATTTGTTTGCTCTTCATCGTTGTTTTTTAAAATATAAAACAATTTTTACATGTTTACGTTAACCATTTTTAATATTTGGAGTAATTATATAAGTATTTTGTCGTTCAGTGTATGTATATATTACTCAGTGTTAGTAATCAAAAATATGCTACTGGTTTTATTTGCTGTTTAGGTAAAAGGTACAAAATGGGTTATCGGTATTCTGCTAACCACGGGTATCGGAACCGAAAATTTAGCATTATAAGTTTACAAACATTCCGCTGAACTATTGTACAGGCTATGGAACTTAATTATACTAGTTAAAACCCTCTCAAGTTACGTTTTTCTAACCATAAAATCACGTTATTTCGTGAACGTATTTAACGTTTTCTGTAAATGAACTATAGTTATATAGTAGTCATTTTGATTATTAGCATTCAATGAACCAAAATTTTAAAATGAAATAGATAAAATTGTCTTTCAGGTAAAATGCCAGTTAGGTTATTTTAAATAGTAATAAATTTCGAACATTACAAACCGTTTGTTTGTTTTGGAATTTTGCACAAAGCAACTCGAGGGCTATCTGTGCTAGCCGTCCCTAATTTAGCAGTGTAAGACTAGAGAGAAGGCAGCTAGTTATCACCACCCACCGCCAACTCTTGGGCTACTCTTTGACCAACGAATAGTGGGATTGATCGTCACATTATAACGCCCCCACGGCTGGGAGGGCGAGCATGTTTTGGCGCGACTTGGGCGCGAACCCGCGACCCTCAGATTACGAAGCGCACGCCTTAACCGTTAACTTCAGCGATTTTACATCGAATGTTAGTATTTTTACGAAGACATTATATAATTTCAACTGTGAAAATCTCACATCATGTTACGTGAGAGTTATGGATGAGTTTCCGATTTACTATGTTCGAAATTTATAAACGTTCCTGGTAAAATATATAAAGTTCCTGATTAATAAGCATTAACCACAGTTATATCTTCCGAGATTTATAGGAAACCAATAATATATACCTATATTTTGGCATGTTGCGTTGGTTATCTTTTATACGTCAAAACGTTCTGTTAATGTAAATAACAACAGAAGATGAACAAATATGTAACCAGGTGGTTAGGGCGCTCGATTTGCAATTTGACCAAATATGATTGCCCTTTCAGCCGTGGTGGAGTTATAAAATTACGCTGAATCCCACTATTCGTTGATAAAAGAGTAGCCCAAGAGTTGACGGTGAGTGGCGATGACTAGCTGCCTTCCCTCTAGTATTAATACTGCTAAATTAAGGATGGCTAGCGCAGATAACTCTTGTGTAGCTTTTCGCGAAATGTAAACCAAACAAACAGATATGTGAAACATTTACTATTATTTCACGTCACCGTCTGACTGTTTTTTATACTCCCTAGTGTCTTAGTGGTGGGCTTGAAGACTTGTAATGCTACAAAAGAGCCAATTGTGTAGCTTTGCCCTTAATAACAAGCAAGCGAAATCGTTCCTAATGCGCTGATGGCTAAATTATTTTCTTATTTTTAAAAATGAACTCAACTATTAACGGTTGTAGGTGAATACGTGATAACCTGTTACTTTAACCTGATGATGGTTACTGTTGCCGAAAATAGTCGGTTGTAACTAGTAATAAATATTTTTACTTTTCCTTGGGTAAAAAAAAACCCAACAAAACACGTGGATTTTATGTTTCGTACTCTTATCATAAGTGGTAAGTTTGATGAAATAGTATAATCAACTTATATATATATATATACTGCTGGCCAAAATCTTAAGGCCAATGAACATGAAGAAAAAAATACGCATTTTGCATTGTTAGACTCAACCACTTATTTGAGTAGAGCTTCGAAAGATGAAAATAATAAAAAAGGAATATAAAAATACAAAATGTTTTTAGCATTTAATAAAGAAAATGTGAACATTATGAAATTAGTCTAAATACTAGTTGGTCAAAAGTTTAAGACCATACCAAAAAGAAGTCCTAAATAGGGCAGGAAATGCCCAACAAGAGGTCTCAGTAGTGAGTTGCACGGCCGTAATTGCGAATAACTGTAAACATACGATTTGACATTGTCTATATAAGCGTTTGCAGAAGGGTGGCTGAACGTTACTCCAAGTGGTGAAGATGGTTTCACGAAGATCTTGCATTGTGTGGAATTGATGTCCATTTCTATAGACTTCCCCCCAACATTTTCAATGGGGTTCAGTTCGAACGGTCCAAAAGAATTACGTTATTCGCCATGAAAAAGTCCTTTGTCCTGCGGGGATTGTGGATTGCAGCGTTGTCCTGCTGAAAGATCCAGTCATTTCCACACAAGCGAGGACCTTCAGTCAATAAGGATGCTCTCTCCAACATGCCAACGCAGCCAGCTGCTGTTTGACACCCATGTATAACATGAAGCTTTATCGTTACATGTAGAAAACGTCCCCGGTGGGATATCCTTATCGTATCGGTAATGTTAAAAGCTATCTGGACCATCCAGGTGAAATTATTTGTCATCAGAGAACAAAACCTTAGTCCACTTTTCTAAGTCCCATATTTGGTACTTCTCAGCAAAGTTTAACCGAGCTGTTTCGTGGTGTGGAAGGAGGCGTGGCCTTTGAAGATGTTTACGGTTTTTAAAGCCTTTCTCTCGCAGATGCCGTCTGATTGTTCTTGAGCTGCATTCTGCGTCCGTAAGGGCCTTATTCTTGTTCGGCTGGTGTCTTGCCGGACAACCCGTCGAATCCTCCTGCTCAACGCCGGCGAAATTTTCTTGGGCCGACCACTTTAAATTCTTGTTCCGTATCCCTCAGGGTCTTTTAAGGAACTTGCAACAACCCAATCTCACAAGCGATGGCACGTTGAGAGAGACCTTGCTTTTGCAGTTCGACAATTCTACCACGTTCAAACTCTGTCAACTTTTTAGCCTTTGCCATGTTTTTACCCAATGTAACACAGGAGATGTCAGTGGGAAATGTTGACAACGCTAATGCTTGAACACAAATGACTAAATTTCGTTACGTGTTTACCGATTAACGCTTCATTTCAGTATGGTTTTAAACTTTTGAGCAGCTAGTGTTTAGGCTAATTTCATAGGGTTCACATTTTACCTATTAAATGCTAAAAAAGTTTTTTTATTATTATTTTCCCTTTTCTTACTTTCATCTTTCAAAGTTCTACTCAAATAAGTGGTTGAGTCTAACAACGCAAAACGCATATTTTTTCTTTATGTTCATTGGCCTTAATATTTTTGCCAGTAGTGTGTGTTAAATAAATTTGCCACGAGTAGCTGTACTACTACAGTGTTCTTTACACAAATATTTGTTAAAAAGTGCAAGTAAAATTCTGTATTATACATTTTATACGCTGGTTTTAAATTTTGATTTAATAAAAAAAATGAAACAGTATTTTCTCACAATGCAATCAGCCCAACCAAACCCTATAAATATAACGATTAATAATACACTTAGGATACTAAAAGTTCCATATGAATTAATAATACCTTCTATAGCTGTGCAGAGATTAAAATAACTATTAAATACTGCTTCACTTAATGTTGAATGATGTATGTCTCAAAATTTCTTTTTGAATTTAGACATTTGTTTTAAATAAGCACCAACCTATGTTGATTGTTTAATCTTCTATAAATGAATATAGATTTTTCTCAACTGAAACGATAAAAACCAACAACAAAAATATCGGATAACGGTTATTTAAATAGGGAAAACCCAATCTAGGTCTGTGTTACAAGTTTTTCTATGGTAAGTGCTTTTACTTTGTCGTGTGCTAGTTCTTACAAACTTTGCACTGAAGAAACTTAAAATCTAAAATTTAGGATAAAAACTCATAAATATCACGTTAGGAGTTCAGAATAATGTCTTATACGTGATAGCAAACATTTTTATAAACGCTATATAAATTACTATTTAAAACATACATGAGTAAATGTTATTTTTGAAGTATTTTGGTATTTTCAATTTTAGGTACCTTATGTGATACATAATTTAACCAGTAGAGATCCATAAGCTTTATGCGTAGTCATCCATAATTCATTTCTGCTAACCAGAGAGAAGATATTCGAGTAGCAGCTATTACTGCCTACGTGGTTAAAGTGGGATTGGCTATATATGTATACCCACAGCTGAAAATGTGCTTGTAACATGTTTAGCAGCGCATCGTGACTCAAACTCTATACTTTCTGACCCATGTTGTTATCAGAAAACGGATTATTTATCTTGAATTTCTTTATTTAACTAAGAGTTTTTACGAAAGGACTTTCTTCCATGTGCATTTCCATATCAGTTGTATATCTGGTAAACTTTAATATACCAGTGATACTTTTCTTAGTTATAGCTTTTTACTAAGGGTATGATGTTTATTAGTCCTGTTATCCCTTTCTCGTATATTTTTAGTAACTTTTTGATGATGTGTTCTATACATATGTATGAAAAGAAGAGTTTAATTAATGGTCGTTGTAAGTTTCACTAAACAGACGCCCCCAGTGGCTCAGCGGTATGCCTACGGACTTACAACGCTAAAAACCGGGTTTCGATACCCGTGGTGGACAGAGCACAGATAGCCCATTGTGTTGCTTTGCGCTTAATTCAAAACAACAGGGCCCGGCATGGCCAAGCGTGTTAAGGCGTTCGACTCGTTATCCGAGGGTCGCGGATTCGAATCCCGGTCGCACCAAACATGCTCCCCCTTTCAGCCGTGGGGGCGTTATAATGTGACGATCAATCCCACTATTTGTTGGTAAAAGAGTAGCCCAAGAGTTGGCGGTGGGTGGTGATGACTAGCTGCCTTCCCTCTAGTCTTACACTGCTAAATTAGGGACGGCTAGCGCAGATAGCCCTCGAGTAGTTTTGCGCAAAATTCAAAAGAAAAAGAAACAAAACAACAACTAAACAGACATTTGAATAAAATTGTGTCTTTAAGTGTCAAGTAGATATTATAAATAGTTACTACTGTTGCTTTTTACTATGTTTTCAAGACAGTGATTTGATAAATATTTACAACAGCATTTGTTTTGCTGTATTGTCAGGACAACTATCGTCAAGGAGACTGACTACACGTTCACGGTTGGATCTGAAAGAAAAATCTATCTCTGACGCAAAATCATCTAAAGATTTACGTCATTTATTTGTCATTTTCGTCAAAATGCACTATTTCGATTACTTTTTTATACACCTTTTACAATATTTCGCAAGTTTCTTTCTGCTAGGTGTTCTTTCAACATATTTGCACATTACAGATTAATGGTGAGGGTGCTCAACTGATGAAACAATCTATATAAGTAAAAACGTTAGAAAAGTTTACATAGTTAGCTTTTACCTTTTGCCAGATTGACTTGTAGTTTTGTTCTAATTAAGCAAACAGTTTGCTCTGATATGAAGAAAATATTTTTCTTCTTGGTCAAAATAAACTTATATCGGATAAACATGCTTTATTTTCCATAAATTATAAGTATTTTTGCTATTTTGCTTGTTTCAGTACAATAAACTATACAATAAGATTAAATAAACAAAGATTTGAATCACCGGAAAATTTTGCCGTCTCTTAGACATTATAAGACTTACCTAGCTTCTCATTAAAGTCTGTATTCTTGTTTTTCAAAGAAAACATACTGCAATATGAAAACGTTTTCAGGAGCAAAAGTTTGTCTTAAGAAACTAAAATGTTTCAGGAACAATGGCTTGTTCCTGATTTCCAATTACATTCCGTTGTACTTTCCTTCACGATCGCCGTACTTTTAATTTTACACGAAACCACAAATTATTTTTCACACCTGTGTATTTTCTTTACATTGTTGTGAATAGTTTAAATTTGCTTTATTTAAACTTTGCTAGTAACTTGTTCCAAAGCTGCGCGTCATTTAGCAGTTCCCAAGTGCATGCTATGAGATAACCCTTCCATAACTAGCACAAAATATATCCGTAATTACGTAAAATCATTTTTTTTTTCAAAACATTCGTGTAAGTGTTTCATCTATAACTACAATTTTCTCATTAATCAGTTGTTATAATCTGTAAATGTGCTAATAATTTGATTTGGGTAAATAATCAAGTCGACAACGTCTAGAAATGTGCATCACTTTGTGTTGTTGTTTCTTTCGCACTTTAGAGTGCGAACCCATCTCGAGAGAAAGAAAATATATTTGGAATTCTTTGGGGTTTCTCTCCCGTATGTTTATTTGGAATAGTAAGTGATACACAGATTGGAATTACTGAACACTGTGCTTGAATAATTTATCTGATTTCAAAGTGTAATATATCGAAAGTGTTTCTGTCCTTATGATGTTGCAACAGTAATTATGATTTTCGTGCTTGCATTTAAGCATAGAGCTACACAATGGGCTATACGTGCTCTGCCCACCACGTTTAACGAAACCCGATTTCTATCGTTCTACATCCGCATACATTCGGAAGCAGTCATTATGAGGCAGGCACAGCAGATAAACTACATCACAAAAATTATTGACAATGAAGAAATTATTTGCTCGATCATTTTATTTTACGTTTACTGTCCATGTTAACGTTGCTGAGTCTGCGTTTTTCGGATACTATAAGCTGGACTTGATGTACCTAAAAACCATATACGTATACTTCTTATATCTAAGCATACTAAATTCATCTGTTCATTATTATGTTTTAGATACTATAATAAAATAATCCACAACTGTAGATGAAAAATGGCTTAACAGCTATGGAATAAACTGTGTAGTTTTAAGGCGAAACACAAGGAAATTACTTCAGTATAAATTTGTTTACATGAATCTATCATCGCCATCAAGTGCTTTGTAGTGTAGGTTATCGTGTCTCTCCATCTTTCCCGTTCCCAGACACTTGTGATTACATGAGTCACCCTCTCTTTGTGTCACAAGATTGTTAAATTGTCCAAAATCTTTTCTTTCTGTCTGTCTATACTTATTTTCCTTACAAATTTAGAAGCTGTTACAAAGTATTCCATCTCTTTTCTTCTCACGTCATGAACAAAGAATACTACTTGTCTTTTTTGTAAGCTTGTTATCAATGTTCTCTTTGTTTCTGCTTGTTGTAGGACTTCTTCATTAGTTTTCTGGTCTTTATAGGAGACCCTAAGCATTCTATGCAGAAACCAGATTTCGGTCGACATGCTACATATCATCAGAATACTGAAAAATTATGTAACAGATGAATTTAATAAAGTTGTGATAGTTAAGTCTTAAGCACACTTTTAAATGTCTTATTTGAAATATTGCAGCCAAAGCTTTATTGTCATAAGATTATGTTTCTTTACAGTATCAAGCGTAAATACAATACTTTATTCAGGTCAGCTTTTTAATTCTTTAGTTCATTTGTCTTAGACTTTCGCGCAAGGCTACACGAGGGCTATCTGCGCTAGCCGTCACTAATTTAGCAGTGTAAAACTAGAGGAAAGGCAGCTAGTCATCACCACCTACTGCCAACTCTTGGGCTATTCTTTTATCAACGTTCGTCTTTATTCGTTCTACATCTTGCTATTTTTCTTCCTTGAATTTCGTTCAATACGTGTCACGTTTTGGAAAATTTCCTTATTTAACACCTACAATGTTAAAAACAAAATCTGTAATTTTCGAGAAAGTAGCGAATGACGTTTTAATGAAATAAAATTTCCTATAATCCTTTAATTCTCTTTTCTAATCCACGAATTGTATATATACGTACTTATAACAAGAATGCTGAAAATGTTTTTAAAATAATATGAGAAGATTGGGGAGTCTTTAGAATCTTTATGACAACTAAATGCAAGAAGTCTAAACGTGACAAAAATATAACATTTTGTGTTACGGAGACCATAATGTGATTACAAACTTTTAAGATATTTTGCATTATGCATTACGCATTTTTCGAATACTTTGAATAGCAAGGTTTTTTTTTCTTACTTAAGTCAGTAGAAGATAAAGGGTGAGCAAATTTAAACTGTAACTGGCATTAATGATAAAATCTGAAGACTTAGAGAGTAAGCGTAAAAAAATGAACGTAACATAATGGTTTTACCTTTCCTAAGCTGTCAAAGAGTGGAATGAAGCGTTTGATGTAAACTCTAACTGACAAATTAAAGCTATTACGGTAAGAGAAGCACGTAGAAGAAACGTTAAGTCAACGAGTCAGCTACTGAAAAAGGGTTTTAACTGCAACTTGTTTTTCATTCTAAACATAAGATATAATATTTTTTTAAATTTTTTGTAAGTGAACTGTGTCACCATTAGCTTTCGAAAAAACGTTTTTTGTTCTTCTGTGGGAGTAATTTAAAAGTTGAAGAAAAGTCACCAACCAAGTTAGCATAGAACTAATGCTTTTTTGGTCTTTTCTATAAAAAAGTGGAGCTTTTGAATGGAGTTTTAGAAGCCCTATGATTTTAAAAACTCAACTTTTTTAATTTCGAAAGATCTTCAACTCAACATTATTTAAAATATCGAAATGTATATTCTTAAACCTCGTTCGGAAAACGCACATTGTAAATACCCATATTTATTACGTTGCAGCGATTGTGACACTTTATGAGGCTGTAAGTGTACCTATCTGTGCTTGAGGGTGATATGTGCGTATAGGAAAAAACAATATAGTCAAATAACGTTTTATTGCATTGAAACTTGATCTTAAGTACATATAAATACAACAAAGATATAAAGTTGTTAAATATTTAGCTATTTAGAATCTTAAAACAAGATAATCAAACACTTTTCCAACTTTTATCAGATTATTCGACAAACAAAGTATAAGGTACCTGTTGGAATTTGTCAAGACTAAATTAACTTGTAGTTGTTTATAGTAAGTTCAGTATTCTTTAATTTGGAAGAAACGTTATGTGACACACAGACTAAGTGTCCAGATCAAAAACTAAAACCTTGGGTTTAGCTCTCTCTAATTTAGCACGTTGGCTCCGTAGCCTATTTTGCCGATACTTTCCAGGGTCACACTAGACATTTTACAGTTACATTTCTTTAGGAAGAGCGTACATGTTGCCGCTGTGTCCCAGCCAGTAAGTAACCCTTTTAAAAGAAAATATAGCACCGGTGGATCTTGTGGGTATTATTGGAAAACTGTCACGACCCACCGGAGGGTCGTGTGGGAGTCAACGTGTTAGAATTGCTGGCCAAAGGAAGGGTAATCAATTAGCATTAACCACTGCTAACATGGGTACAATTAAAAATAAACAAAGGGAAAAATGTTACAGTTATAATAAACCCAGAGAGTGTATCGGCAGAATATCACGGTTCGTTAGTGATGGCTTATAACCCTAAGATTAGAGTTCGATCTCTATGGTGGCACAGCATAGACAATCCACTGTGTGAGTTTACACTGAAAAAACAACAACAATATAACGATCCCCAATCTGACACTCTGACCACTAGGGTATGACCAGTGTTATGTGTAATAAATATCACACTAAAATTCTTTAAATAATTGTTCAATTGTTTTATATAACTCTATCAGCTTTTATTATACTTATTAATCAAAAATAAAAGGTAAGGGAAAGCTTATGAAGGAAACGCGTAAATAATTATTCGTTTATTTTTATATCAAACATTATTTTGAATGGACTGATTATGTCAATTTTCTTCGTTGATTCTCTGATAAGATATGAACAAATTCATTCTGAAAAATCTCATGCATAATTTTTTAAGAACTGCTACTAGCAAAAGAAAATCATTTTGTTCATGTGAATGTATGGGTACTTAAATAGCTCAAAGCGTAAATCAGAATATTTTAAAAATTACAACGTTATACTGGATTAAGTCGCTTACACTAATTCATTTTACTTGTGTTTGAATTACAGATTTGATTCAGTTATTAAATACTGTTCCGTTACGAATATTTGCAAGATCCAAGTGGTTTTAAAGTCATACAGATTCAAACGGTATAATTTGGTTTTGTTTAGGTTGTTTTGAATTTCGCGCAAAGCTACACAATGGCTATCTGCGCTAGCCGTCCCTAATTTAGCAGTGTAAGACTAGAGAGAAGGCAACTAGTCATCACCACCCACTGCCAACTTTTAGAATGCTCTTTTACCAACGAACAGTGTGATCGACCGTCACGTTATAACACCCCCACGGCTGAAAGGACGAGCATGTTTGATGAGACGGGGATGCGAACCCGCGACCTTCAGATTACGAGTGCCTTAACCACCTGGCCATGCCGTGCCCAAACGGTATGAATTTTCCGAAACTATGATAACCTGCCTATACTCATATAGCCAGAAATTTAGTAATGATTTTAACAGAAAAGTGAAGTATCTTGCATTCGGCCCCCAAGTTGCTCAGCGGTATGTCTGCGGACTTACAGCTAAAATCCGGGTTTCGATACCCGTGGAGGGCAGAGCACAGATAGCCCATTGTGTAGCTTTGTGCTTATTCCAAACAACAACATCTTGCATTCGTTTACATCTACAACTATTGTCACTTCATGAAAAGTTTAACCTTCCTTTTAAGTCGAGAAAATGTGCAAATATAAACACATATATACTGAGCGAAAGTACTTCAATCTATCATTTAGTTTTGCATTACATTGTTCTGTTTTTGTCGGTTTTAAGGCAACGTCTCATTGGGTTATCTGCTGTGACTACCGCGGGAAATAGAACATCAAAAATGTTGTAGTTGAAATATCACAGGTTTCCATTTCTATTGCTAGAGTATAATATATATTAGTTGAATGATACATAGACTCCATTTTTAAGAGTTAATCTATTGATTGAATGCCTTTTAGATTGCAGCATTATGTGCTGTATGAGTTTCAAAGCAGTTTAAATCCAAGCTAATCATTAATTAAAATAAGGCGTGTGCTTATGTTAATACAAAATAAGAAAGTTGTTGGGTATAAGTAATCAAGAAACGTGAGAATTCTGGGAAATATTTCTATGCAATTTATATAATCTTTTTACTTCAAAAGTCATGTTATATTCCTTACACATATTTTTTTTTTCCAAACAGTACCCATTCTGTTCTCTATTATCTTTCTTGAGCTATGAATATTTGTTCAACTCTCTTCCCTACATGCTCTGGACTGGTATTATATTTTCTTACCTAGAATAACATTTATTTGAAGTAGTGTGAGCTTGTCAAACACGGTATTTGTTTTAAAAGTATATGGTTCAATATTATCATACTAGAAGTTCCTTGTTCTATTGTATCACGTTCTTCTTACTTTACGATACACTTTAGAGTCATCACTTCCTTGCTTCAGCTGGCAAAGCTGTGGCACCCAACCTAACTAAAAACTATATTCATGTTATCACTAACTGTCACTAACTTTTGCAGTCTGGCGTCTTTTCTTACAGCAGCTACTTACACAAACAAATTTTAGACATGGTGTGATGATGGTCTTAGATATAAATACGAAGAAAACTTGAAGTATTTTTTTTTTTAAAAAGGAAACGACTGAAACAGTTTGTAGCTTGATCAATTTTAATTAATAAATATGAGTTGCTTTGGCTTCTGTTGTTTAAACTTCAAAAAGTTATCATCGTTTAAGTATGTGTTTTTATTATATAATTAAATAAGTCAGAATCTTTAAACACAAAAAGTATGTGTGTGAAATAATAGTCATGATATATCATATGTCAAAATAATAGTCATCAGTTATAATGTGTTAAATTTTATTTAATCACGTAGAATATGCAGCATTTTAGAATTTGGTGTTTGTTGTTGTTATTCTTGTAACCCAATCTAACTAGAAATTAAAATAATTTCTCTTACTTAATTTAACTGACACGATCTTCTAAGTGCTGTTATCTTAGTAGAAACGTTTATGATTTATGGTAGAAAAGATAACAACAAAGCAAACGTCTAAATAAAATTTCACAGAAATCTCTCTTTGCCCGTGTAAGAGATTCGGGTATATTCAAAGTTTAAACTTTCACCAATGATCAAAAAACCAAAATCGGTTTTTGAAATTGAAAAGTTTCAACAGGCATAAAATTAAATAGCAAAGGTATTAGCATAACATAGTAATGACACTGAGAGCTTATGAAAGTATAATATTTGACACCTTTGTTGAATTTTGGTAACACGTTTTGGTGTGTTGCGCGTTTTTTGTTATTTACTAAAAACAGGTTTAACTTTCATGTTGTTTATCCTAAACGAGGAATCACACATATAGAATATTTTGTCAAAATACTTTTGGAGGTCTTTTTACTATTCATATTAATATCTTTTCGTGGTTTATCAAAATCGCACCATGGTGGTTCAATACCAAATAAGGTGTTAACAGCATGCGACAAAACGCCAGGGTGTACACAATGTTTGAACAGCAAACGACGAACTATAGAATGCGAACAACATGTCAATAACACATCACAAAACCTCAGAACGTGCAAACCTTAAAGCTACATGACAGAACGTCGGGATGTAAGCAACAGGTCAACAACACATGGCACAACATCACGAACAAATAAAGTTCAGACATTAGCATAGTGCTATGATCTTGAAAATGAACAAATGCTTTAGATGAACATGTGGATTAGTTGAGGTGTGTATTTTTCAAAGGCTAGAACCTTATAAATCACAATCAATATATATATGTCTATTCGCTCAGCTGTTTAAAATTTTAGTATAAGTTTCTCTGCTTAGTTACAAGTATTTGACGAAAAAATACTACAAGTATGTGATGAAAAAAGATCCAACGTAATACTGCCCTTAGAAAGTGTCTCACGTGTTTGTGGATTACGATGAAGAGTTCTCTATGTTAACAAGTTGGCTGACACACTGGATTACTCTTCTTGATGAGCTCTTTATTGTGTCGATTATATATGCAGATAGAAATGTGGGAAATACTTATTTTCTCTGTTAATGGAATTGCCTGGTAACATACTAAGAAGTTACACTGACTTAGAATCATAACTCTAAGCAATTTTAGTTCTTGACCATATTTACTACTGTGATCATTGAGTGAAACTGATTTCAGCTTTGCTTTTGCAATTGTTTCCTGAAGCCTTAAGTAGCCAGCAGCTAACCTAGAATCAAAATACATGTGTTTTTAGTTGCATCTAAACCAGAGATATTCAAGTGCTGATTAATATAATAAAAGCAGTATTGTTTTTCCTCCTGTCAAACTTAGTTTGACCTCTGCATACAAATATTTACGAATCTCTCGTGGCTTCGATTCTCCTAAGAATACCACGTAACCACGATCAAAGTATGGACTTAACAACAAACGGTTTGTAAAACCAGCTGGAATTTACACTTAAAATTAAGGACTACATACATATTTATGAGTGAGACCAATGTCATTGCTAAAATATACCATATGAAACACTTGAACTTTGAAGTAAGCATTTTTTTTATAAAACATTCATCTTTTCTCTTGCTTGGAACAAATAAAACAGCGTTGACCTTATGGAGACTAAGAATAAACGGTTGAACAAGGAAGTGACTGATTGTTAGTGTTTAAGATGACTATGGTTCAGCAGATAGCCATTATGGGAGTATCATTAACATACCGAACAAAAGAAATCCTCAGTAGCCGAGGCACTTGAAATTCTTTAATGTTAATTTGAGGCTGGACCGTGTGTGAAAATTTGTTTAAGAGATAATTATCAGAGGATCTAGATCGAGAAAAATCAAATGAGCTCACATACGGTACTGGTATCGTACGGTAATATTTAAGGCTTGCTGTCAACTTGAAAAATATCGGTACGATAGTAGCCGATTTTCAAGAATATTGTTGCCAAATTTGGTTCTCATGAACTATGAAAACAAAGGGTTTGATATCCTGAGTCCAAAAATGTAGTTAGATTTTAAATCGGTCAAGAAACGACTGAACTATGAGCTAAGTGTTTGTGCTTGGGAAGAAACAAAATAAAAACTCAAGAGCCATTCTATGAGCCACTGTGTCGCTGGCTATAAAAATTTGCGCTGGACATTGATGCTGTGGCATATTAGAAAGATACAGAATACACGGAAAAGAGTGTAAAGAATGCACCTTTGATAGAAACGACTGACTGACATTTCATAAGGAATGAATTTGTGATACAAACGTAAGAAAGTGGGATATACATACAAGTAGTTTGAAACCAGCATAAGTTAGCTCGTAACCAAACCACGATGCCGAACTTAATCAAAAGCCTTTTAAAAATAATTTCTATTAACGTGGTTGATAATGGGGTCCGAAAAGTGGAAAAAATAATCCTGTATAGACGGAAGAAGCCAAAATCAGCTTATCAATGTGGCAGTAGATTATAGGATAGAACAGTTCAAGCGTCTGTAAGAATACATTAATGTTACCTAATATTTATGGGGATTTAGAGCCTTTTTTAACGTACCATTTAATAATTTAAATTAATCTAGGTAGTGTGCCATGGTGCTTAATTTATTACTGTGTATTATATGGAACAATTGTTTAATAATGATATTTCAGACTTATTTGTTATTTAACAAAGATAAAATTGAAAATATTATCTTTGGCATAATGGCCAGGTGGTTAGGGTAATCGACTCGTAATCCAAGTGTCGCGAGTTCAAATCCCCGTCATACCAAACAGGCTCACCCTTCCAGCCGTGGGGGTGTTATAATGCCACGGTCAATCCCGTTATTCGTTGGTAAAAGAACAGCCTGGGAGCTGGCGGTGGGTAGTGATGACTACTTGCTTTCCTGCTAGTCTTAGATTGCTAAATAAGGGATGACTATCGCAGATAGAGCTCGTGTAGCTTTGTACGAAATTCGAAAAAAAAAAAGCGAAGAAACCTAATATATTATTCTGTCAAGGACTGCAGCTTTGCCTATGCAAGACACAACGTCACAGCTAGGGATCAGCAAACCAAACAAGCACAGTACGGTCTTTTATAATTGTGGTGTGTATAAAATATTTATGGAATTTTTTTAAAGTCAGCATTTAGTAACCTAAATTAATCTGGGTGTGAGAATAATATTGCTTTTTACGTAGTGAATAATGTGTGCATCTCATAACAATCTGTAAATGCCATACCTTTAAAATAATCTTACAATTTATTTCTCCTCTTTAAACCTGATTTGTAGTTTGTACGACTTTTGAGATATTCAGGTGAAAACTAAATATTTTCTGGCAAGCTGAACGTAATAAAGATAGCTAAAAATAACTGCATCTGGTCTAGTTTAGGAAAACATTCTCGTCTCTGCTTTCAGTGGAGAACAGTGATTTCGTTCTTCTTAAAAATAGCATGTAATATTATAAAGATCAGATATTTAACCCTCTCTCGACATTTTTTTTTTTTTATGGTCAAGGATCAAGAAGGATGCCACCACGTTTGTAGACTTAGATTTTATGAATGTATGTCAATTAGTTTGGTATCAAATTGTGGTTTATAATTCAAATCCCAGTGTTACACGTTAGTTTTTAATATAAAGTAAATATTAAAAAAATCTATATATCGATTTTTGCGTGTCGTGTGTTATGTTAAGTGCAGTTTAGGTTAAAATTAGACGTTTACGGTGTCCAAATACAAAGTCTGTAATTTCTCACGAATTAGAAACTACCTCTAAATACTGATACTAGCAAGATAGAATATAAAATAAGAACCATTTATATTTTGTATTTGTTGAGATATCACTATATTTAGCAAATCAAATACAGTGGCCCATTCCACCTCTTCCATTTTTGGAAATAATTGTTTACCTACATCTACTTCGTTTTATTGTTTGTTTGTTTTTTTTTAATTTCGCACAAAGCTACTCGAGGGATATCTGCGCTAGCCGTCCCTAATTTAGTAGTGTAAGACTAAAGGGAAAGCAGCTAGTCATCGCCACCCACCGCCAACTCTTGGGCTACTCTTTTACTAATGAATAGTGGGATTGACCGTCACATTATAACGCCCCCAAGGCTGAAAGGGCGAGCATGTTTGACGCGACGGGGATGCAAACTCGCGACCCTCAGATTACGAGTCGCACGCCTTAACACGCTTGGCCATGCCGGGCCCTTTTGGTAGTTACCTGGTAAGTCATATCGACAAAACTCATATACAGATAAAATATTGAAAACAACAGATAAAATATAAAGTTTTTTGCTATAAAAGGTTTGACAGTTACCTGTAGGTAACAGGAGGCTGTAGCAATTTTGCATGTGAAATTAGACAATTTTTTGATGCAGAAAAGTATTTTTAATCTTAAAATCAAAATGTTGGATAGACAACATTTGAAAAGAAAAAATGTGCAATCAATGCTTAAATTTCTTTTAAATTATAGTTTGTGTACGAAAACCTTGTAATGTTTATTGATAGCCTGCCATATCTTACACGTTTATATGAAATGTGACGTTCACTGAATATTGGGAAGAGTTCATATGTAAGATTAATAGTGCTTATTTTTCAAATACATATGTTAGATATTTTCTGTAAATTGATTACGTGCAACTGCATCTATGCTTAAGTAATATTTATCTGAGCATAATGATTAAGAATGTTGTTGTTTGTAGATTTCGAGAAAACATTTAATCGAATTTACTGCAGTTTTATATTTAAAATTTAACCTTATATATATATATATATATATAGCAAGTGTTTTTCTTATAGCAAAGCCACATCGGACTATCTGCTGAGTCCACCGAGGGGAAATCGAACCCCTGATTTTAGCGTTATAAATTCGTAGACTTACCGTTGTACCAGCGAGGGACTTATGTAATATCAAATATAACTTTACAAATTAGATTAAAGCACCCGAGAACGTACTGGAAACTTGTATCTTTCAAGATGGCCCTTCTCTGAAAAATTGTAATTAAATAAAATATGGAGTGGTAGTTTCTGAATCTTCATGTTTGTTTCAAATATTGAAGATCCTGGAATTTTAATTAGTTGTAGTTATATGGCAAAACACATTTTAAAAATATTAGGGTATTAAATTATTGCAGTGTGTTGATGACACTTAGTTTATTTTTGAAAATTTAGCATAATCTTTTGAAAATGCATAACAGATCCTAGGTAACTTTGGTAAAGTTTCAGTTTTATAAGTAATTTTAAAATCAAGATATTGAGAATTGTGTTTTTAACTGTTGAGACAAATTGTTTTATTTGGAATAAACTTAAAATATATGTTGAGCAATACACGTGCAAAGGAACTATGGCAATTTTTTTATTTAAGTTGGCAAGAAAATACAGAATTTGAGAAAGAAAAACTAGCAATGAAAGAACAATATTAAGTAGAAGGATGCTAATTATTATCGAGCTTATAAACAGTTAACCTTTGTTTTCGAATCCGTCTGACTAAACGATTAGAGACCAAGAAAGTGTTTGAAATAATGCACTCCGTCCAGTGTCAAGAAAAATGTGTGAATACCTTATAATGAAGGTAGTGTGAAATTGACAGAGTTTCAAAGTCGTATAGCAGCTACAAAATGTCCGCGCAAAATGAGTGTGTAAGAACGTTTAATGTAGAAAAATAAATAAATGACAATTTTATTCCATATTAAATAGTGAATGCATTATAATATATATATATAATTTTATTCATTTTTAAACGTATCACGTTGAAAATGTACAAGCGTCTACAAAAATACGTTTTAAATAAAAGCATATTACATTTACTGATAACTTGGATGTTAAAATAAAGTTCAAAGAATCATTACAGAAAAATTATCATTTTCTAGAACGTATTATAGACAACATGGATAAAAATAGGATAAAGACTATAAATGATGTTCTAGTAGTTTTCGATTAAAACTGATGTATAGAATAATCATAACTCGATAGATTTACACTTCCAAAGAATAACAAAAGGCATAGCCAGGTGGTTAAGGCACCCGACTCGTAATTTGAGGGTTGCGGGTTCGAATCCACGTCACACCAAACATGCTCGCTCTTTCAGCCCAAGTAGCCCAAAAGTTGGTGGTGGGTGGTGATGACCACCTGTCTTACCTCTAGTCTTACACTGCAAAATTAGGGACGGCTAACGCAGATAGCCCTCTTGTAGCTTTGCGCGAAATTCAAAACAAACCAAACAAAAGACATGAAAAACTAAAGGCGCTCAGCAAAGTGCATACCTCTGCCATGCAGCGTTGATCACATTCGTCCTGCAAAAAGGTAAGAAAATGCGTGCTCATTTTCTTCGTTATCAACGGACACGGAGCATTATAAGCAGTACAATGGGGAATAATATATTTATGACTTTGCTGTAACATTAACTTTTGACCTTTACCTTCCAAAACATGATCACCTCTAATCTTATTCATACCACAAATGTATACCAACTTTCGTCAAATCTATTAAGCCGTTTTCGAGAAATCACAGGGCTGGAAAGATAACCTCCGTTACCTTCGGTTCAGGACAGAAAGTCGTATAGCAGCTATATAATGTCCGCGCAAGATGAATGTGTAAAAACGTTAAAAGTAGAAAAATAAATAAATGACATAATTTTATTCCATATCAAACAGTGAATTCATTATAATATATACATAATTTTATTCAATTTTAAACGTATCACATCCTGAACCTTCCTCCACCCGTGCAAAAAATAACTTTTAACAATGGTAGCGTTTATGACTATAGAGATATTAGGGAACAATGTTTTCCCAACATTATCCAAAAATTAATAAAAGCATCACTGATATTGATATGAAATAAATATCCAACTGAGTCTATAATACAGGTGTTCTCAGTTCAACTAAATCGTAACTGCCTTATAATTAACTCTTAAAATATATACAGATACATTTAAGTGCAGTTATTGCAAATGAAAAACAGTTTCAATTTATACTTTAATGCCTTTTAAAAACGGTGAAAGAAATCAAAACAATTTTTAAAATTTTGATACAAAATGTTTAAGGTTTCTGAAAATAATGTTGTCTTAAATCACTTGTTTTTCTTAGCTTATTGATTCTCCTATACTTATAAAATTTTTGCAAAGACTAGATCATACGTTTTTCACTGTATTCCTGAAAACTGTAAGTGAAAACAAAGAACAGTATATCATCAGCCTTACATCTGCTGTATCAATCGCCGAGTCCTCCACTGATACAGCGGTAAGTCTACGGATTTACAGCCCTAAAATAATGGGTTCGATTCCCCTCGGTGGACTCAGCAGATAGCCCGATGTGGCTTTGCTATATGAAAAACATACACGCACACACATCAATCACCGACATTCCATTTGCTCCGTATGAGGGTTCATATGCCAGCTGGAATACCACAAACAATAATAGCAGTCGAAACACTATGTATATCATCAATTTCACGAACAAAAAAATGTTACGGTATGAACTAATAAGTTAGATGAATGGTAAGGCTTAATCTAATACATACATATATATATATATATATATATATACTCTTCAAAACAAAAAACGCAAAAGGGATATTTTTGTTATTTTAAAGAGAAATATATGTAATCACGTTACAAGCTCAGAGTATGTGATATTACACGTGTTAAGGCACTGATTGTCAGACCAAAATGACAATAAAAGTTGTGCACTTTGAAAACGGAGGAAAACATTGGATTTTTCGCCAAAACGCATGCGTGTCCAATAAATTTGTTTGAGAGATATGCATGTTCTGCAAGTGCAACATGTGCAAAATCCCTATAAAAGTGATGAGTTCTCGGTTTCCATAGCTCAGTGTTAAGCCACCGACACGCATTACAGTTACGCCAAGACTGACTGAAGCACAACGCAACAACACCATTGGTCGCCTTGAAGCAGGCGAATCTCGATCAGATGTTGTCAAAGCTGTGAATGTCCACCCAAGCATCATCACAAGGCTATGGAATCATCACCAACAACATGGACCAACTCGTGACCGTCCACGATCTGGAAAACCTCGTGTGACCACACCCGCACAAGATCGCTACATCCGGTTACGTCACCTTCGGGATAGGACAACCACTGCGACGTCTACTGCCTCAACCATACCAGGGCTGCGTAGGATTTCCAATCAGACCGTACGCAACCGTCTACGAGATTCTTAGGCCCCATGTGCAACCCATCATGGTGAACGTCAACGACGTTTTTCAACATGACAACGCCCGTCCTCACACAGCCCGACTCACCACTGTCTTCTTGAGACACCACAACATCAACGTTCTTCCCTGGCCCTCCAGATCACCAGATTTAAACCCCATCGAACATCTTTGGGACGAGTTGAACCGACGTCTGCGACGGCGACAACCTTAACCTCAGACTCTACCTCAGCTTGCAGCAGCTTTGCAGGCTGAGTGGACAGCCATTCCACAGGATGTGATTCGTCATCTCATCGCTTCCATAGGCAGGAGATGCCAAGCAGTTATTGATGCTCACGGGGGGCATACTCGTTATTGACGTTGAGTGACGTTAAACTTCACCTAGTGAGCGTGGACTTCGCCTTTGCAGGCTTTGGATGTTCAGCAGTGAATGCGCAAAGTTTCACACATGTCATACAGAACTACCCGGAATAAAATTTGTCTCACATTTTGCCTTTTGCGTTTCTTTTTTTGAAGAGTATATGTACATATATGTAAAAGTCAGTTGTCTGTCGATAACTTGATAACTTTCCGTTCGCCTCTTTCGCTTAGCAACAAAACTGTCAGAATTGTTCAAGTATATTGGATTTATCTCTTTTATAATGGACATTGGTTACTAAATATTTCAGGGTAGGAACTGGCCATTAAACATTTCAGCATGGATATTAGTTATTAAATGTTTCAGGTTGGACACTAGTCACTAAACGTGGCGTAACACATTATTTCTATCTGGAAGGAATCAGTTCTAGAATCTAAAGCAAATTAAAAAATATTACTTTTTTCTGAGTTATAAAACATAATTTGAAGTGGCAATTTACAGTTGGTTCCCAGTTATGAAGACAATTACATTCACTCCACTGTGTTGAGTAGATGGCTTCATGTTCATATTCTGATATATATAAAAGCTAGTTGTCATTCGGTGTGAGTGTGTGTGTGTAACTCTCATTATGAGTCATTTTAATATAAATTTGTTATTTTTATTGAGTATTTTTAGAGTGCACTTGAAAAATGTTTTTATTATCTCGGCAAGGCTTAATAACTCAATATTGTTTACTTATTTATTTCTAACATCGATTATGTATTATCATTCCTTTATTTGCTCCCTCAGTGGAACAGTGGTACGTCTACAGATTTATAACACGACAAAACAGCGTTCGATACCCGTAGGGAGTAACGTATACATACCCTACTGTTTCGTTTTATGCTTAATTACAAACAGACAACTATTTTATTTTAATTAACTTTACTATAAATTTAACGAATTCGCAAGCTAGTCTTGTTTCCGGGGCGAATCAAGCTAATTTAGCATCAACGAGAGAAAACTACATAAGTAATTCTAAAACCTAATGAATGAAAGCAAAGAATATTACGTCAAACACATTAAATCTCCCTTTGATTTATTTTTTATTATTGAATTTTCGGTCTAAGCATTGTTAACTCTTTCAGTATAACTTGTTTTGTTATTAAAATAGAAACCATAGAAGTAAGTATAAATTATGTAAGGATAATAAATTCTTTCTACTAGAAGATTTCCCATACATCGTTTCTGAAATATGTATATGAGAGATATGTCTCCCAACAGGCATTGCAGTTATCTTTCTGACTAGTAATCAACTTTTTTGTTTGATTATATTTCTATGAGATATAATTGTCGCACCAGCCCTGTATTAACTTACACTGGGATAGATATAACAGTACAGTATTGAAACAGCTAAAGTCGTCTATGCCAAGAAGAACTCAGTCGTCAAAATCCGAAAAGAACCAAGCAGATTTTGAGTGCCGCCAAAGTGTTTATTAAGAGGTAAAAAACACGTGTTAGTGTTTGAATAAAACATAATCAATTTGAAAGCTGTTAAGATTTAGGGTACTTCGTCATTGGTAATTCTCCCAGTTATCGTTTTAATCAACTACAACTTTGCTTTTTTATTATACTGAAACATCATACTCTACAGCTAACATTTTAGCCATTCTGTTCAGCATTTCAAAGTCTTAATATATTCTCTTATGCTTCATACTTTGTGTTACTACACAATAAGTTGAATACATTGTATAGTTGATGACTGTTGAATACATTGTATAATGTAAAGCCACGCTTCTTAAGCACATTTGATGCTACTTTTGTGGTTTTCAATAAATTGTGAGGCACAAAAAGTACTGCAATGAAACTGAACTCTGAAACAAGTTGACGCAGTCTGTTTGCTGTTGAAGTTATCGTACTTTCACTTTATGTCTCAACAATTTCTTGCAATGTGTTAATGATTGTTGGCCAGGCTATCTTGATGACTGATTATTGCAGTTACAGGATCGCCTTTTATTGGAGTTTCTTCAAAACACTAGGACCGGAAACATCCTGCTCTATTTAACATATCTTATAATGATGTGGGAGTTATGACTGGCCTCTACGAAGAAATATCTATGCTCCACACATCCAAGAAAGTTCTTAAGCTCTATGGATGATTTACATGTGTCCATGAAAGTAAGGTTTAAAAAATGATTACTCCAGTATACGTAGTGTTTTGGGATTTACAGCAAACACTTTGGTCTTCAGTCCAGGGTAACGGCCGTTTATATTACTTACGCTGTTGTATCTCTGGACTCTCAGTTTCTTAATTGGTAGTACAAGTGCTTGAAATACGCTGCATAGACAATCAAACAAAATTTCGTCATCCATCATCTCAACGTTGTTATTAATAGCTACTTCAACTGTGACACTTGTGACGTTCCTGTCTTAATTCTTGTTGAATCAGATTTTAGCTTATAACAAATACAGCACGTAGTATAAGTTCTGCTTCTTCTGTCGATTTATTTCATTCCAATCTTATTAAAGCTAGTTTGCATGTACAGTTAAATCAAACCATGGTATTTCTTATTACTCCTTACTCGTGACTTTATAAGTTACTTATTTTTAATAATATTGTGATAAAAAGTACTTTTGTTTATTGTAAATAATATTTTTTGGGCGTTCACTATAAAACAAAAACTTGTGTAAAAACCCATTGCTGCCTTTTACGTGAACTTGTGTATAAACTGCCAGTTTTTCAAATTGTCATTGTTTGATATCTTACATTTCTCTCTCATTTCTTTTAAAGTATTGTTTCAGTATTTTGATTGTGTCTGTGTAATAAATTGTGGTGTCTTTTTCACGACATGTATTTTTTACAAATTAAAATATTCGAATGAACAGAATAAAGTTGTTATCAATTTTACTTTTTGCAATGTACCTTTCTCTCATCGTTCGTCAATTTTTAAAATCATTTTTTCATGCCACTTATTGCTAAAGATTAAAGTACAGAACTTTTATATGGCTGATTTCAAATTTTGAATACTTTCAATAATATGCCTTTTGCAGAAAAGCATCTTACCCCGAATTTAATTTCCCATTAGTTAATGGTGAGTGAATTTATGTTTTTGTTTATTACAGGAGATGGCGTTTCTACCTTTTCAGAGGGTTGAGTATGTTACTTTCCCAAAAGGGGTTCTAAGGCCATCTAAATGGTCATAAGTTTTAATCACTCACCCCATTATACAGTAGTGTGTTGTCTGTCAGTGTAAAGGATTTACCGTTGTACATTTATTTTAGTGTCTACGCTTGTTTCCGTATAGTTTTCTTTTTTTGAATCTGATGTATATTCTTAACTGTATATTGCTCAAGTCTCGCCTGTTCTTGAAATTTGTAGAACGTTCTTCAGTGTAAAAATTAACAATACTTATTTCACGAAATCGTGCTAAAATATTGTCGAAAAATTATAGAAACTCGCGAGACGAATATTATTAATATTATTGGTCAGTTAGTTTGTGTGTTATAGGCTTAGGAAGCTATAAATGTGATTAACGCCAAATAATCAAAAAACTGCAGAATTTGACCAAGAACGTTTATAGTTATCAAACATAACAAACCGTTCAACTTTAGTAAATTATTGAAGTGAAAAATAATTTAGATTTTCCACCAGATCATTAAACATCATCATCAGTAAAAGTCAGCAGTGTGAGACCAATCAAGCTAGGTAGCTTAACCGGACATAAGAATCAATGTTTTCTGTGAGTTTAAAAACTCTTGTATGTAAACCATAATTTGTAATGGCTATTAGTAAGAATCGTTATTATAAATTGTAATGTTTTATGTTTGTATATTAAAATATATTTGTGTTAAAAAATAAAATTATGTGTATCAATCTTGTTGGTAAATATCATAAATTTAATACATATTAACAGATAATTATCTTCTAAATTCAAACTCAGATTTCCAGGTTGTTGAGATAGTAATACGTAACGTATATAATATAATAAAGCGGAGACTCATACCAGTCAGTCAGTCAGAAGACACTATAATGACGTCACATAAGGGAGGGACGCTTATGGTTGAAATTTGCCCTGTCGTGAAGTCAGTAAAATGAATTACGAGGAGAATTATACATGACATATAAGCTTCAAAACAAGAAATAATCATAGTTGTTACTCTTAATTTAAGTTTTATATACTCTTGAAACAGAGCACTTTCTTCTATTAACAACAATTTTGAATATGCGCCACATATCGGAAATATGTTTTCACATCGTTTAGCGTTACGTAGGTAGTATGACGCCACGAAAAATTGATCGCCTTCTGGAGTGATATGTATAAGTTTTGTTTCTACGCAAAATGTTCTTGTCTTTAAGTCATGCAAATGTATTCAGAACTGGGATTTAGATGTTTCACGTAATACCATTGGAAAATAATGGAATTTGGATCAACTTGCATTTTCGTAATGTATTTTTCTACATGAGTGAAATACTGTTGAATATGGGTTATTTATTGTAAGTGTAAAGCAAACAGAATAGCAAAATGGGAAACTTGTGTTATTTAACGCTGTAATAAACATCTGACAGGGTAGTCACATAAATATAGCTTGGTGGTTAGGGTACTTGACTGGTAGTCTGCGGAACGCGGGCTCGATTCCTGTCACCAAACATGCTTAATCTTTCAGCTGCAAGGATGATATAATATGGTGATAAATTCCAGTATTTATTCGTAGAGAGTGGCCCGAGAGTTTGTGGTGGGTAGTGTTGACTAGCTATCTTCCCTCCATTGTATCACTTCAAAAATTATAGACGACTAGTGTAGAAAGTCCTCGAGTAGCTTTGCTCGAAATTCACCAGAACAAATAAAAATCCATATAACAACATTTTTACATTATTCAATTTTTAGGGTACAGATGAGTATAATTTCTAAAGTGTCTTGAAGCATGCTATTTGTTTTATTTAATTTAAAATACAGTTAAAATAGCCTGTTATTATAAACGTGTATAAAAAACTGGGAATTTATTGTGATATTAATTTCTGTCGTATAATATATAGAGATTTATCTAGTTATATTGAATGTTGTTCTTGCTTTCTTAGTGTAAAACTATACAATGGGTTATCTGTATTTTATCCCAGGTTATTTTCTGCGTTGTAATATGTTGAATGATAAAAACAAAATTATGTGAAACTAGGATACAGTTTTTTTATATGATGAACTGATACGCAATTATTTTCCTCAAGGGATCAGCTGTGCTAACACACATGTAGTAGTGTGTTATCTGTCAGTCAGTCAATAGACACCGAAATGACGCTACATAAGAAACACTTAATTTTGCAATGGTACTGTTGTTACATTTGTAAATCGTGTGCATGTTATGAATTATGATAAGAATTATACAATCTACAGACTACAGCACAGCATATGAACTTTAAACGTAAGAAAGAAAAATATTTGTTACTCTTCATTTTGAACTTCAAATGTAAGAAAGAAAAATATTTGTTACTCTTCATTTTGAACTTCAAATGTAAGAAAGAAAAATATTTGTTACTCTTCATTTTGAACTTTAAACGTAAGGAAGAAAAATATTTGTTACTCTTCATTTTGAACTTTAAACATAAGAAAGAAAAATATTTGTTACTCTTCATTTTGAACTTTAAACATAAGGAAGAAAAATATTTGTTACTCTTCATCTTGAATTTCAAACGTAAAAAAGAAAAAATTATTTGTTACTCTTCATTTTGAACTTTAAACATAAGAAAGAAAAATATTTGTTACTCTTCATTTTGAACTTCAAATGTAAGAAAAAAAAATGTTACTTTTCATTTTGAACTTCAAACGTAAGAAAAAAAATATTTGTTACTCTTCATTTTGAATTTCAAACGTAAGAAAGAAAAATATTTGTTACTCTTCATGTTGAACTTTAAACATAAGAAAGAAAAATATTTGTTACTCTTCATTTTGTTTTCTTTATTATTGAAACAGAAAACCTTCGGGGATCCTGTGAAACTACATCTAGTTTATATATTGCTCGTGAATTCTTAAAGAGTTGTAAGATGTTAGTTTCTTCAAGATGAAAAAGAGAAGTGTTGCGCACAACCATAATTTCAAGGTCCGTATTTATTGTAATTTGTCCTAGGTCACGTTTGTGTTTTATTAACTGTGTTTTTTCTCCGGTTACAGTCATTCGTTTCAATGTTATTAACCTTACAAAAAGTTGTGGAAGATATTCTATTGTGAAATTTTATTTTTGATATCACAAGTGGTCATTGCAAATAGCTGCGAGGGTAGGACTTACAAATCTCATTATAATGATGTACAGTGGCTATTACATCACTCTGATTCAACCAGGTTAGAGAATTCAAAGTACTTTTAAGCCCAATATTAAACTAACAATGCAAAATAATTCTCATGAGAATAATATATAATTAAAATTAATAAACGCGGTATTGAAAATCGTTACGTAGGTGAATCCCTGTTTAACAGGTCTTATTCTTGAGGGAATGATATAACAAATGAAGACTCGTTCCTACCTGTCAGTAGTCAGGGTTCTATCAGTTTTACATAACATTTTTCACTAAAAGTTTTGATACTGCTCTCTTTCTTTTTGCTATAAAGTAAACAATCATTGATTGTTTACGAATAGTTTGAATTTCGATTAAACCTTAAAAAGTCAAAACGTACTCTCTTCCACCTTCTATCAACCCATTAGTTGAAGGAAGATGTCTGTTTCAATCCTTGGACTTGATTATCTCTCATAAGTAGTAGTTTTTAATTAATTATACATCTATTGAAACCACTTCTTGATAATGTGTATCTTAAATAAACGTAGTATTCCGAAAATTGTTTAATTTCGAAGTCCAATTTCAAGGGAGGTCCAGTTCGGTCTACACTTTGACCAATATTTATTATTGGATTATACTACTTATAATCATACTAGTAAATGGGTGTAATAACTATAGTTGAAACCTAAAAACTAGCAATGTATAATCAGTAATAATACTAAAAAATATCGCAGTGTTGAGAAGACTTAAGCAAATAACTGATAGCAATAGTAATTAGGACAAGTAGTTAACAAAAGATAATGTAGCTAAACCAAATAAGTTGATACTATACTGTATAAGGATATGTTATTACACAGCTTTTATCAACTGTTAACAACGAGAGGTTAGACTAACGGTGTCCGCCACACATTTATTAGTTATGGTGTAGACGTGATAGTTTTGAAATAGTGTCATAATAATACAAACACTACTTTTAAATATTATATAGCTTTCATATGGATGCTTGTGTTTCATTACGAGAACTTTGCCACTTTGAACCAATTGTAGATTCATTCTCATAAAATTTAAACTCGCTTGTTTTCTTTATCATTTTCGAGGGTCGCGGGTTCGAATCCCGGTCGCACCAAACATGCTCGCCCTTTCAGCCGTAGGGGCGTTATAATGTGACGGTCAATCCCATTATTCGTTGTTAAAAGAGTAGCCAAGAGTTGGCGGTGGGTGGTGATGACTAGCAGCCTTCCCTCTAGTCTTACACTGCTGAATTAGGGATGGCAAGCGCAGATAGCCCTCGAGTAGCTTTGCGCGAAATTCAAAAACAAACAAAACAATTCTTTATCTTTTTATATGATAAGAGATGTGTTATTAATTGGTTGACGTAATAACAAAGGATTATTCATTATATCTTATTGTACGTGTTTGTGTTTCAAGCAAGAATTAGAAAGTTATATACAGGAGTTTTAAATTACTAAAATATACGGAAACAGTCTTATGTGTTTTACTATTATGAAACAGTATCAGAGGACTTCTCTAATACTTTAAGAATATATGCAATTCTCAAAATAAGGAATTGTTTTATACCGTTTATTCCCAGCGATGTCTACTTACCACATCACATTAAGTAACTTTATTTTTCTGCGTGTTACATTTCGCGATGTGAAGAACTCAGAAAAACAAATTGGATGAAATTACCCAGTTTCAACGTAAAATACACAAGAGATGCCAGCAATAAATTATGGTATTGCCGTAGTAGCCCAGTTATAGGGAGATCTCGAACATAAGACGACCCACATTGTCAGACACCATAGAGAAGAAAATAAATTGAACGTAATAAAGTCCTTTTTTTTTTTAATTTGCAAAAACAATACTGTAACTGAACAGTCTGCAGGTGGATTAGTTGCAAGAATTAGCGAATCTGAGCGAATATCTGGTGTGCATGCGTAGACAGATGCGATCTGCACATCAAGGAATGTGACAGACTAGAGTAAAGGAAAGGGGCTCGTAGTCGGCTGCAGTTATAAAGGGACTACAAATTTTACAACCTAATTATTAATTAAAATCATCGACTTATAATCAGGCTAATACGATACTTGTGATATTGATGGCATTTTTGGTTGTCTTTGTTTGTGTTTGACTCGTGTTATTAGAGAACACGTAACTAACAAAGTCGTAAAGTAAAATGCAATTAGGTGAAATAAATACTTTATAAAAGTAGAATATATATATACACAAGAAAAATTTTCAAAAATGGGTGTCGATCAAAATGATGAATGAAACATATACTAATAAACACTGTTTACAAAAAAAAAGAACTAACACCACTATCAAGTCTACCTTTTGTATATGGATCTAATTTTGCCCCAAGTAACCAGAGATTTGTTTATAATTTGTTCTTTTTCTCAAAACTAGTCGAGGACTAACGGTGCCAGCTCCTAGTTTGAAAGTGAGAGACATGAAGGAAGGCAACTAATCAACACCATTAACCTTCAATGGCAATAATACATGTGTTTAAAAGATAAAAAAATATATTTATCCGAAAATGTAGTAATACAATTGAAAACATAATCAAACGTTAGGATTTATGGTCATTAACTTCTAACTTAGGTGTTTTTTTTTTCAATTTCACTTAGAAATTCGAAATGCCTTCGCTAAGCTGAGTATATGCGAAAAATAAAGCGTAAAACGACGAAAGAAAAGTGGAATCCTAGCCACCTTTTGTGAATTTCAAGAATTATATACATACACACCATATGTTTGTGTTGTTTTCATAATGGTTTAACTTAAATATGAAATTTCGAAGAGTAATCACATAACCTTTGTTGGTATTGATGTTTGATTCTTTTTTATTGTAATGCTCAATATATATGTGGATATACATATTTGAATATGATTACAGAAACAAAATACAGGCTTATTCAAAAGTGAAATTTTAAAGCATGAAGTGTATTTCTCTGTCTATGTGATGTTTGAATTGTTTGTCAGAGCATGAACTGTTTCAAAGAAATATAGAGCCCAAAAAACCTGGTATGGCAAGGTAGTTATGGCGCTTAACTTGTAATCTGAGGGTCCCGGGTTCGAATTCCCGTCACACCAAATATGCACGCCCTTTTAGCCGTGGTGGCGTTATAATGTGCGGTCAATCTTACTATTCATTAGTAAAAGAGTAGCTCAAGAGTTGGTGGTGGGTGGTGATGACTAGCTGCCTTCCCTTTAGTTTTACACCGCTAAATTAGGGACGTCTAGCGCAAGTAGTCCTCGTGTAACTTTGCGCGAAATTCAAAAACAAACAGAGGTCGAATGTATTATATTTAAACAATGTTTGAGTCTCATTACGTCATTATTGTCCATATCGCCACGTTTAGTCATGTTCGCTCTGTCTGAAAACTGTGCATCTAAACAATAGCTGTACAGTATAATTGCTATTGTAAAATATTCCATCAGAGGGCTATGTACAAAGTGCACTATTCATACTTATAAAATTATGACCGTTTGTAGCGTTTATTTCGACAGTCCAAACTCACAGAAGTCGTTAGGCATTGTGTTCAGCACATCAACTAGTACGTCTTTATATGGATTGATATATGGATTTTATTCCCCAGCTGCTCAAGTTATACTAGGCATAATTAAAAGCATTATTTTGTGGAACTATAGCATATTAGCCATGCTTTCAGGAAGATTTTTTTTATTATGTTAGTGGTGTCGCCTGTGACATATGAACTGCTTTTGCGTGTGTGTGTGTGTTTGTGTGTGTTTTCTTATAGCAAAGCCACAAAGGGCTATCTGCTCAGCCCACCGAGGGGAATCGAACCCCTGATTTTAGCGTTGTAAATTCGGAGACATACCGCTGTACTGGCGGGGGGCGAACTGCTTTTGCAAGTGATATTTGTGTTCACAGAATATATAGTCATTTGCTACATTTTGTTTGTATGACTTGTTGCAAGTTGGCCAATATTTAGTAATTTTCCAATATTATTAAATACAAGCAATATTTTCGTCTTGAAAGTTATAAATACCAACAGAGACATACTTTTAATGATATACGTTTATGAGTATCTTCCAGCAGATGGACTGTTATACCTTCACAAAAGCAATCAGTTTTCAGTAGCATCATACTTTCTACAAAACATCACACAATGTAATTGACACGTGCTGTTCCGCAACGATTTTGACCAGAGTAGCTAAGTGGGTTCTGATTTTTTTTTCTGGGGCAACACTGTTCTTCATGTAAGTTATGTTAAACTATTTGCTTTTCACTTTATTTTACTACAACTCAAACAGTGAAGAGGCGCTTTATGGTTAGTTGAACATAACATAAATCAACTGTCACGAAAAGTACTGTGGCTAGGTTTCCGTTTTATTGAACCCAAAAAAGTTTTATCGCGAATAGGAACACTATAAAACTTTAAAAGGAAAATTTTGATTTGAGATATCCTTTGCAAATTAATTTCTATAGTAATTTTTGTAATAATATAGTATATAGTAATATTTTCTAAATATTGGCTCATAGTATACAAGTGTGAAAGCTGAAGTTTCTTTGTTACCCAATGGGTGATTTTTTCGCCACTCGACTCTTGTCACAGAATTATTAGAACTAATTTATTTTTGGATATGATAAAGAGAATAGTTTCTTTATTTCTTGAATTCAGTAACATTAAGATCTTTTTTACAAATGAATATTTATCACAAGTTTCTTCGTAGAATATTAAAATCAATAACATTATCATTAATATACGAACTCCATACTTTAAGATAGGAACTAATACTATGGCTCAGAGTTGGTGATTATTTCCAAGCCTGGTATAGTGCATTTTGTGTAGATTGGCCCTAACTATGCTATATGGAAATGTTTATAAATAAATTATTTTTCCTTAAAGCCACGCTAAAAATAAGAGTTGTACCCGAGCAATAATATTTCTTTGTGTTTTATTTATTTCTTCTTGCGAGCCATAGTTTTGGGAGGAGTTGGAAAGCTGAGACATTTTTTTTACAGGTATTGGAAAAAAAACAAATGATGGATTTTGAGATTATATTTAGAAAGGTTTTTAATTTCTTTTCTTATAGATTATACTACTACTGTCGATTACGATTGAGAGAATTATAAATAATACAACGTAAAACGGATGACAAACATTTTTGAAATGTAGAGAAAATCATAAGTTACATACAGCTGACGGGATCCAAAGATAGTCCACTAAAAGAGAAATAAATACGAGACACGGAGGAAACCTTCACAAAAGTATATAAAATTATACTGTAGTACACTCAGTGTTATGATACAATAGTTTACTGTTTTAAGTATGATGTAGGCAAATCGATCCTTCATCCTATAACTACACTTTGTGCAAACGTGGGCTGAAAGACAGAAGGATTGAGGTAGAGATTCCTTCAGTACTGACTTTTCTAACAGGAGGGCAGATAGTCAGTCAATGTCAACGACATTCACAGTCAAATAAGATTTGTACGTCTCTTTGAGGTAAATAATGGGATTAACTGTTATTTATATAACGCATTAAACATTGAAAGCGCTAAGTATATTTAACAGTATGTATTACGTCTGGGACCTCGAAACGTTTAACCCACAGCCCCACATGTTAACACCACTGGGCTTCACCCGACTCTTTATATTGGAATTTCTAATAAAACCACAGAACTAACATTTACATCACTGTATTGAAAATACCATTTCTGATATTCACTGTTCTTATTGTTCTGAAAATACACTAATATAACATCACTCTCCATTATCTATATAGTACAAGAGTGTTAACTCTGTCTCATCATAAATATCAAAATATTTCATTCAAAATTAAAGCAGCTAGATTAAGACTTTTTATAAAATATAAATGAATGATAATGCTTCATATTTTTAACATTTCCATTACTACAGTAAATATTTAAGTTCTATAAATAGTATAGCATTTATAAATACACAGTATCAGTATGATAATTATCTAATTTTTCAGTTACAGTCAGTGTTCTATGTTGTTATATATCAGCCGAAATATACAAGTTTTCTTTTCATTATGGTCATATACTGCATAACAATTTAACAGGTATATTGTTAAGCTGAGGTCGTTAACTGCCGTATAACTAATGAACAATTATCAGTAGGAAAGTACGAATAGAAAGTAAACAAGAATTGTATGCTAATTAAAATATAATAAAATTGTATGAAAGTTAATTTAATCTTGGCAGTCTAGTATTTTATAATTCATATATGTTTAAGTTTGGGTTATTTCTAATTATGAAAGGATATTGAATTGTTAGTAGAATTAGTTCCTCAGATAAATTTGGAGAACATAACCGAAATTGTAAAATGGGCAAGATTCATATTTCTTTACAAGTCTAAACAGTTACACCAGAAAAGTTTTAGATTATTTATAGATTTTGGTAAGTTATATTTATAAATGATAACAGCTTTAACTACAAATACGTGAGTTCTTGACCAAAATCAGAAAGTAGTAAATAAAACAGGAAATTACTTCCTAATTGTCCTTCAAACTTGAGAATATCATAAATATACCTTTCTGTGGTGGGGTAGATAAATGTTTTTTTTTCTTACTGTTAAGTTTAGTGACACATGGAATACATTCTTCATTGTTAAACATAGAATATTGTGAACATACAACTTATTTTGGGTGTAAAACATATTTTGTACAAAATGAAAAAAAAAAGACATGTCTTTTAGACCCGATATTTTACTGTAACAAAACAATATTGAAATACTTTGTCAAAAACTTATTATTACAGTTATTTTGTAAACTTTTTATTTAAAACCTCAAAGATAAGGTGAAAACACATTACTTTTGATAAATATTTGATGAAACTGTCTTTTTCTAACTTAAAGATTTGTTAATACATATTTGTTAGGTCTGTGATTTTGCTTACATTGATGATAAGATAACAGACAATGATAAAAAGTCCAGTTTTAAGTGAAAGGGAGTGGTGATGTGAAAGTTAAAAGATTTGATGTTCAGTATGATAGGGACAATAAAATTAATTAAGGATTACAAGTGAATGATATATTTTGTAGAATTTCTGAATGAATAAAATTTTTATGATCATATTATCTGTAATCGCTTTTGAAAATGTTCCTCCTGGTCAATTTACGATTATTTATTCTATTTAACTAATCACATGTTAGAACATGTATATATTGCAGACATTATTATATTGGACTGTAGGTCAGTATTTTATGAACTGAGATGTTTGTCGTTTTCTTAAACAGTATAGCAATATATGTGTTTTGTTAATGAATGTTTTAGAATGTGTGACATTTATTAAGTCTGTGATTTTACTGAGATATATTAATGATATCTGGTGAAACATATAGGGTTACAATGAAACGTGTTCATAAGTAAATAGCAATAAAGCCTTGTATTATATTTTCAAACATACTTCTTAGAAACTGATTTTTATGGGGTGTAATTTATCATAAAAGACTAAAATAGGCAAGTAATTATCTGGCATTTGACCTTTAGTCTAAAGAGAATGGAATTAAGTTACTTTTTCTTAGGGGCTTATCAACATAATGTTAGTACAAGATATATTTTCTAAGTATCTGTAGACTGACCCTGTCTGAACTTTTGACTAATTGTTGTATGTAAGATACAGTTTAATCTTACTGAGCGGTAAGCATAAAATGTTGTTGCTGTATAGTATGATGACCTCAGTAGAATACGTGAATTGTACACTAACGTTTTTGTTTATAAGATGTATTAAAATCTTACATACTGAACTAAACTAAAGGATTAGTAATACAGACGTTACGTACAAAATGTGTATTAAAGCTAATTCAGTATTTTTAAAACTAAGACATTTAGATAAGTACCATAATAGTATACTTTCTTCTTAAAGTTTTGTAAATAAATGTTTCAGTATGTGTGATATTTGCTAAATCTGTCATTTTACTTTGATCTGTAAATAAATGTGTGACAACAGTCTTATTTAGAGTTTGTGATTTTACATACATTGATTATATCATACCTGTATGGAGACTTGTGTTAGATATTTAAATACAATTGTAGAAAGTTGGATAGCCAATTCATGGAGTTTAATCTTATAGAAAGTATACAAGAGTTGTATACTAACTGAAATCTACATATTGAACATGTCCTGTCAGGTCTTGAGAAACAGAATATAATGAATACACATTTAGTATTTTGTATCACTATGTAAAATGAAAGAAACAATAAATTATGTTTACTGAGTATCAAAGTCAGTAATCATTTGTTATTAAGATGGTGAATAGTAAATTTATGATCTGGTAATTTTCAATTTGTATAAAATTATTTGATTATATAGAACTTGAATAATCTTATTTTCAATATCAGAAATAATTTTAATATATGTATGAGATTTATATCTTAATAATTAATGTATAATCATAAGTAGCAACATACACAATGTTAGTAAAGAAATCAACTTATAAAGCTAAATACGAAAATTTTTATAGCATTCAGAGGTTTAAATGATCATCTTTTCCAGGGCGAATATATTTTATACAATATATTAATTATAAAAATGAATTAGTGATAAGTGTTTTACTTATAAAATGTTGGAAAATGCAAAAAGTATGTCATGCAAGTAGATATAGAAGCAAAACCCTATAATTAGTAAATTAAATGTACAGTAAAGCATTACTTAAAACCACAGTCGGCTATGGAATAATAATGTAATTGTCTCTTTCAATATCTATGAAAGCGAAACATTAAATGTGTTAAAAATTTCAACTGTATGCCTAATGTGTCGCTAACACTATCCGCCTACAGAAGCACACTCAACCTTTGTAAACATATGTAATACAGTTAAATATATAAATGAAAACTATAAACATATGCCGAGAAAGTTGAAATCTATATTTAATTTTACAAAAGTATAGTAATTCTGTCCTTCTATAGAAACAGCATCCGCCTTTGTAAAACATATAATACAATTAAATATTTTAGCAAAAACTATAAAGTTTTGATAACGATAAGAACTAGAGACAAAAATAGCAGATTTAATTTAACTTTTACATATAGAATGAAACTAATTGTGATAAAACATTCTAGTTCTAACACATCATTATACAGCTTAAATAAATTATTAATTTTATGACTTTGATTGTGATGATAAAGTTCATGATAACGATAAGAACTACAGACAAAAATAGCAGATTTAATTTAATTTTTACATATAGAATGAAACTAATTGTGATAAAACATTCCAGTTCTAATACGTCATTATACAAATTAAATAAATTATTAATTTTATGACTTTGATTGTGATGATAAAGTTGATGACGTGCTGATATTTGCTGATTTATGTCACCCTTTAATGGTTAACTTGCAAATTATCTTCTTTGTCCTAGCAGCGTAAACTTTAGTAACAAAATCCACCTAGTAATACTATCTACCTATAGAAACTTAGTAATAACATACTCCTATAGCAACAAGCCCTGTGGTATTCCTTAGTTATGTAATCTACAGACGGTGGCATCCTTTGTATATTACGCAATAATTATGTAGCCCTTAGGTATTAGTGTAATTTGCATATTATGTTTAATAATACAACTCTCAGGCGGAATCCTTTGATGCAGGAGTGCTGTGATAAGTACTTGCACTACATAAACGAAACTTCCTTTATTTCCTTTATGACTAAAAGCAGGTAAAAAACATTTGATGGACCTGAATATCATATTTGTAAGCTGACTAAGAAATATATATTTATAAAGTGTTAGAGTTTTACACTTGGATATATATTTCACATTATGAATTTAACAACATTGTTTGTTTCCTAGGCTGAAATTGTTGGAAGCGTGTATTCTTTTCCCTCTTCCATGAACTTCAGCAATGAGTGTATTGAAATAATAAAAGAAAGACAATTTTCTCGTCTACCTTAAAATAAAATATAAATTATAAACACATGTCGTTGGTTAGAATCTCCGTCACACCAAACATGCTCTCCCCTTCAGCCGTGGAAGCATTATAATATTACGATCAATCCCACTATTTGTTAGTGAAAGAGGAGCCCAAGAGTTGGCGGTGGGTGGTGATGACTAGCTGTCTTCCCTCTAGGTTTGCACTGCTAAATTAAGAACAGCTAGCGCAGATAGCCCTTGAGTAGCCTTGTGCGAAATTCAAAGCAAAGAAAACCAAACTAAACACCCTTCACACATCTCATCTGAAGATTCTGCTGATGGTTGAACAGGTAAGTTTGAGGGTTTATGGATTTCGATACGCTTGGTAAGCACTTAACAACAAACAAACAAATAATAAGTATGTTTCAAAACGTTTGAATTAAGTAAAAAAATAATCGTTCCAATTGCCCTGCTTAACAACACTGACAAAACCTTTTTCTTTCTATTGAAACAAGACATTGTCAAAAAAGCTATATTCACTAAGTAACGTTTGTTTTATGTTAATTTAATATCCACGTTAAATATATTTAGCTTTTGACAAATTTCAGTTTGTTAATCCTATTTTGTTATAAACGCAACAAAACTGAAAACCATTTCTGAGTTTTCTTCTTTTGGTAAGAAACTGGTTAACTTCTGTAAATAGTGTTCCTCTTCGGATCTTCAAGTTCCCTCTGACGGCAAATCAGGAATTATTTTTGTGAATTCTCTCTCTTCAAAAGAAGCCAGCTTAAAGCTGTTTTTTTTAAATTAACTATTTTAATAAGGACTAGCCCATACTCTTCTATGTTCAAACTTCAGTGGGAGCAAGTTCAGTTTTTAAAATTAATACTCAAACGGAAATAAAATTTAAAATAATATTAGAAACGTTTCATCTTTGCGTGCATCAAAATCATCAATATGCTAAAGTACGTTCCTGAATGATGAATGGGTGTGGAAGAACAACGTTATTGTAAGACCTTGCAACACGTTTCAATGTGTTTTGTTTTATCTGCCTTTTTATCCACATGTGTGTACAAAATATTTGAACGTTTCGATGAATCATTCAAGAAATATTTTGTTCGTTTGTTTGTTGTGTCTAGAGCTACATGGTGAGCTACATATGTTATGCTTGCCAAAAGTATCGAACGTGAAATTTTAGCGTTATAAACCCGACTGCCTTCTTTCCTGGTGACTCAGTCGTTGGTCAATAAAAAACATACAGATTATCTTCATACTACTAAAATCTCTAGTAGCAAATTACACTATGAGATAATTTATCAGATAATTATAACAAATGTTGAACAATTTAACGTTCACTGTGACATTCCTAGTAGGGCATTATCCTTTTGAAAACAAACATGAATTCATCATGTGTTGAGCTTTACATTAGTCGCATTTTATTCGCTTAGTCTATTCCTTATAATAAGAATTAAAGATTAATCATTGAGTTATTTGTTCCAACCCATAAACAACATCCAGAGAGACATCCATACTTCATGTTGGTCACATACTTCCGTTTGTTATCTTGGTAACACCCCCAGATGCACACTGATAAGTTTGAAAGCTGAGTTTTGATATTTCTGGTGGGCACAGTACATATGGTCAATTGTATAGTTTTGTGCCTAACTATAAATAAATAATACCATGGTAATAGGAGAATTAAAGGAAGTTTCCATACTTACTTTCTCAAACTTACATTTGTTTGTAAAAGTTCGAGAACTATTTCACGAATTACACAACAGATCATTTATGTTTGTTTTTGAATTTCTTATTTTGACATTCCCAGAGAAATACGTAATTAGTGTGGTGTACTCCAATACACGGATTTCCCACAGAACAGTCTGTAACTGGAATTACAGAGTATGGGTCTGGACTCTGACTGAGTTTGATAATAAAGAAAACAGCACGAAAAAAGATTTACAGTACGTCAGTATTATTTATTCATAAAAAGAATCAAAGAAAAAACACGATACATAGCCATAAAACAAAGGTAACAGTTTATTATTAGTATGTAGAATCGGTGAGAGAAAAAATCAGCGTGAGCTTTTCAAGTAAGCTAACAGAAAACAATGGGGAGCTCATGCAATATTAAAATGAAATGAGGTCAAATGTAAATGAAAAAATATGGAATTGAAACCTAGCTTCATTTAAATCTTTTTTTTTTTAATTTAAGCTTCGTCATAACGTTTTGCAAAACTTAAACTTTTAAAGAAATTTAAGATATTTGAGAAAGCTACCTTAGAGGAAGATACTGCTTTTAAATACCAAAAACAATAACACAAGCAAAGTCGAGCTGCTCGTGCACCCGTATATTCGTGGCCTAGATCCATACACGTTTCAGTATAACGGTGTGGAAGTCCTAGGTTATTATCAATTTGTCGAAAGAGAAGACAGCTGTCTGTCTCAAGATATCAGAGTGAAGTAACAACTAACTTTCCTATAAGAAAACAAGCCTAATGGACAGTTAGAGGGTACGAGTTCCTTGTGGACCAAAATGAGTAAGGTTGACTTGTTTACTTAATCGTGTCTTATTCCAACTTGAACAGAAAGAAAAATAATAATTTTCAAAAATGTTCACATGAGCCAAAGCTAAATGTTTGAATTAAAGTACTTTTTAGATATGTGATATCTTGATAATTGAAAGGAATGTGTTGCAAACTCTGTCTTATTACAGTTCAGAGGTTATGTTATCATGGAGGTTATTTCGCAAGGAGCGTGTTTATTTTTAGTCAAATGGTAACAATGCTGTGTGTTGGTAGTTTATTTATTTGTTTGTGATTGAGCCCAAACCTACACATGGGTTATCTGTACTCTGTCTACCACGAGTGTCGAAACCCGGATTATAGCATTGTAAGTCCGCAGACATACCGCTGTGTCACGGTGAGGCTGTGTTGGTAGCAAAGTAGTTGAAAAAATAAATAAAACTTGTGTCTTCCATTAAAATATCAAATGTGAACAACTTGGTTTTTGCTGAGAGATGTGCATTACAGTTAATTATTTCAAAATGATTTTTTTATTATTATTCTGTAGTAAAGAAGCTACACTATAAAAAGAAGTAAATATCTGTTCCAACTTACAAAAAAACAGGCTTTTTTTCTCCCATCGCTTCTGTGATTGTATTATTGATTTTTGAAAGCTGGAAGAAATAGTTTGATGAGACTGATAATAGCGCAATTCACTCGACGAAATATACCACTAAAAATTATTTAATATACCATGAGTAAACTTTTGGGCAGCTCAAATACCTATAAAAAGATACTTTATTACCTTTGTAGCATTCACTCCGGAAGACCTTCAACAGAGCACGTTCATTTTTCTTGAAACTTTTGCCAATGTCAAATAAAAGCTGGGCCGACATGACCAGGTGGGTTAAGGCGTTCGACTCGTAATTTGAGGATCGCGAGTTTGTATCCTCGTCGCACCAAACATGCTCACCCTTTTAGCCGCGAGCGCGTTACAATGTGACGGTCAAGAGTAGCCCAAGAGTTGGCAGTGGGTGGTGATGACTAGCTGCCTTCCCTTTAGTTTTACACTGCTAAATTAGGGATGGCTAACAAAGATAGTCCTCGTATTGTTTTGCTCGAAATTTAAAAAACAAAACAAACAAATAAAATTTATGAAATGCTAAGTAAGCAGCTTAGTGGGGAAAACATTGTTCCAGTTCTCGTCACGTAAAATCTAAACATTTTTGTAATAGTTTTTTACTATAAAACAAACACAGTTAAATGCTATATCCACTTAAAATGAGTCTTACTGGCCTGGCATGGCCAAGCGTGTTAAGGCGTGCAACTCGTAATCTGAGAGTCGCGGGTTCGCATCCCCGTCGCGCCAAACATGCTCACCCTTTCAGCCGCGAGCGCGTTACAATGTGACGGTCAATCCTACTATTCGGTGGGAAAAGAGTAGCCCAAGAGTTGGCAGTGGGTGGTGATGACTAGCTGCCTTCCCTCTAGTCTTACACTAGAGTGTAAGACACTGCTACACTGCTAAAGACAATTTTACACTGCTAAATTAGGGACGGCTAGCACAGATAACCCTCGAGTAGTTTTGTGTGAAATTCAAAAACAAACAAACGAGTCTTACAGCGACTCCTTGATGTTCCAAAAAAAAAGGACTTTCGAATAAGTATGAAAAAATATCTTATTATAGCACAATACTATAACCTAAAATATAAGCGGGATGTGTTTTATTAAAATGCTATAAGTCACCTAAATTTTACTAATATAAATATGCATTAAAACATGACGATTTTGATGTACCAGAGACGTTATTGTCTAAGGTACAACGATAATAGTGGCAATTATGTGCACAATTAATTGATATTGGATTTTTACTGTCTGATATTTTTAACATGATATTTGCTTTCAAACTGTTGCACAGTTGTGAACGCGTTAAATAAACTGATCAAGCTGCATTTCGAAGGGCTCAAGATTTAGCCGTGAACCCATGAACACACTTAGCAGCTTTAGCCGGGGGTGGGTTATAAAAATTACAATCATTGCTATTTTTTAGACAAAGTGTTTGTAGTCACAAGAGATGCTAACTGGCTGCTTTCTTTCTGATAAATAGTTCAAAATCATGGCTAGCTACACCTGAATCCTGAGAACTCTGATCCGATCATTTTGTTTGTGTGTTGCATGAAGTGGCGTTCAGATCGAAAATTCGAATTATAAAACAGATCAGTGTAACGTTCTTTCCGTAAATCGTATATGAAAATAAATTATGGAATTTAAGAAAGAATGTCGTGCTATTATTACAATAAGAAGACAATTGAAAATGTTCATATGGTCAGTGTGATTTAGCCAAAAACACCGAAACAGATTAAAAGTTATTCTTAACGACAGTAGAAGTAATAAAATTAAAGACTAGTTCTAATTTTATGTTTAATTAGTAGTGTCTCCATCATTCCGAAATGTCCTTCATAAACGATACAGCTAATTATATCAAAAACACACACACTTGAATTCGAGTTCGAGCATGATGAAAGACAAATAACTGAAGTTCCGTGCAGATCATGGGGTTACAAATAACCTACCTATGAACGTTGATCCGACGATAACCCCTTCACAGTGAAGGTAGTGTGGTTTAGTAAATTACGAAAAAACGTTTAAGTTAGGGAGTTTTATCTTTCACATAAATGCTACAAATCATCGTAATTTTAGTGGTTTTTTTTCTTTCTTTTGTGTGTAAACTGTCAGCATCAAATCCTGGATAATTGTTGGCGAAATTACCAGTAATCAAGGAAAAGTAAAGCGATAAACTTTAATGTTAGTTGTTGTTTTCTTGAGGTATTAACTAACTTGTTAATTCTCGACAGAGGTCATATCACATGCTCTCACGTCCGATCGTAGTTTATCTGATGATAGTCCTTAACATGCATTATTCAGCTTCAGACACTTGTGACTATTGAGGATTTTACAAGTGTCTTAAAAAGTGTTGCTGTTGAAAAATGAGTTACCTAACTGAATAAGAGAAGTGATGGTAAACTAATGTTTCTTGTAAGAGTTATCGTATATAACAACAATTAGAGTATTCCTTACAACAGTATATAAAGGAGAAGGAAAAACGAACATTACAAAGTAATTCCAAGAATTATAAAAATAAACATTAAGAAACTATAACCTCGACTTCCTACGCTAACTCAGTGGTTAGGGTGAGTGGTAACGTGACAATCAATTTCAATATTGATTGATAAAAGAGTAACCAAAACGTTGGCGGTGGGTGATGTTAGCTAGCTGCCTTCTCTCTTTAGTCTATCACTTTTAAAATGTGTGTTTTTTCATAGCAAAGCCACATCGAGCTATCTGCTGAGTCTACCGAGGAGATTCGAACCCCTGATTTTAGCGTTGTAAGTCTGTAGACTTACCGCTCTGCCAGAGGGGGACCACTATTAAAGTAGAGATGACTAGCAAAGATAGCACCTCGAGTAGCTTTGCGCGAAATTTAGGGTGTAAAGTCGCAAAAAACCGAAATGAATTTAGGAACTAAACGTTAAAATCGAGAAACGGATTGGAGGCTCAGACTTCGTAACCATGATCCAATAATACAATCTAAAAACACTTCTTCTTCCGATAGTAAAATATACACATAAGTGAAATCTGTAAAATTCCTTGCCAGGAATATAAACGTAGAAAGAGAGGAGACTGTGATGTTTGTAAATGCTACTTACCTTTGGATTCATGGTCAAATAAAGCAATTCATATTAATTGGAAGCAAAGAAATAATGTTGAAAGCGGAGAAAGAATAATAATGAGAACAAGTACCTTGAGGGGTCAAAATAGAACTGCATTACAAGAAAGTAAAGTGCATGATATTGATTAAGGAGAATATGGGAACGATGAAGCCTCTAAAACCATTACTATTATATACAACGGTATCTTTTATTCATGTTTCCAATCTGAAAAAAACTTCCAAATAGTAAAGTCAAGTAGTTTATTTCAACCAATCAGTGCCTTCTGGTATGTAATATTTCAAAATTCGACGCGACGCCTATAGGGGTCGTTTTTCTTAAACCACACCCAAGTTACATGTTAAAGACGAATAAACAATGTACAAGCAGTTTTTGACTAGCACGCACCAATCACCTTGAGGCATTCCTGTCGAGGATTTAGATGAATAAAAAGTTCAAAAGATAGACTTATAATTTTAAGAGTAATGAAATGAAAACTAGGTTTAATTATTTTTCAGACTCATTCGTCATGATGATTTTTGTGCCGATGATACAAAATAAACTTTTAAAGTGATTAAGTTAAGATTCCGTTACCTTGAAAAATAATGTTTATAAAATGATTAAATCTAGTACTGGAGGAAATTAAGAAACTAAAATAGTAAGGAATGATTTTAACAATCTTTTAACTTTTAACAGCGTATGAGAGAAGTGAGTGATGTCTTTCTTCACAAGGGAACGGAAGTTTCTAATCTGCTTGATGGTATATTAATTATTTATTGATCCCATATTCAATAGCATTAGTGTTTTAAAACTTTGAAGATCAAGTACTCTTTTGCAAATTAGATTTGATTAGCTTGATTCTGAAAGATTCATATGTACTATCTAATTAAAGTTATAATTATTATGTATTATCTCTCGGATACATCTTGCAACGATAATTTTCGTACCTAAATAGACACACATGTACTATTTTTCTGTCGACTTTCGAATAAAAAACAAATCACACATATACATATATACAAAATGCCAAGAAATTATGTTTGAAAGCTTATAAACATTTATTTTAAATGTATTGGGATTCCTGACATATCCGATTTGCACTGAGATGATATGTCATACTGTAATATACTCCCATTGGTTCCATGGGATTAAAAATCCATTGTGTTGGATGCTAAAAGCTTTCATATAAGGAATAAGCATTTTTAGTGTATTTTTCTGGACACATTATATAATATAATTGAAAATATATAAAGTTTTGGCAAAAATATTTGCCTACTGTTCAATATTGCTGTTATTTTCTTCGTGCATGCAGTAGTTATTGAGTAAATCTCCGAATAGTAACAGAAAAGATAGCGTATGATAGGGCAAATGTGTACAAGTTGTTATTCTAGTCTGTATAAGCTGTTCTGAGTATATGTTTGTCAAATACAAATATACACACATATTTTGTTTTATACACCCTTTTATGGGTGTTATTTTGATACAGTCTTTTTCGAAACATATCAATTCTTGGTTCGAACAATTTCTTTAGACTTGGAATAGAGTCATGTGTCGACGCATTCCAGAAGTCACACGACGCCAACTCGTTCGACTGTCCAGAAACGGTAAGAAACAAGTGGCTATTGTCAGAATAGCAGGATACCTTCAATGTATTGTATCCAGGATCCAAAAACTCCATCGGGCCAAAGGAAACTTTTGTTCCAATAAAATCTACTTACTGGTCTTTCAGCACTTTACGATAGGAATGTCATGAACATATTCATTCCAGGATATCCAGACGAACAGTGAAGAGGAGACTGCCAAACAAGATTATTTTACGAAAAGAGCTATCTGCAACCCGATGCTAGACAGTATAAACTGCCATCACTGTGTTACTCGGGCAAGACAGTATACCATCTTACAGTTAAAACATTGGTGACGTATCATCTTTTCAGCTCGTAAAAAATGACGGTAGGATTCTTGTTCATAATTTGCCTTGAGAACAAATGAAGGAAGACTGTCTTTTCCACAGAGAATACACATTAGATGGTGTAGCACATGTTACGGCAGCTATTCATCATTGTAGAAAAAGCATTAATCATATCCTAAAAAAAAAAAAAAAACGTTAATGGCTTTTACTACAGGCAACTTGTGGAGACGATTTTTCTACTATATGCCAGGGCAAGGTTTATCAATAATTTTATGTTCCAGGATCATAATTCCACTGAGCGTATTGTACAAACTTATCTCGAGAGGAGGACATTACAAGATTACCATGGCCAGAAATGTCTACAGATTGTAACTCCTTCAAGCAATGTTTTGCAGAACTGAGCCGGAAAATTCCTAACCACGACCCTAAGCCAGCTAATGTAGCTGAGTCGCAGCGCCTTCTAGTGACAAGTTGGGATGAAATCACAGTGGATTACATCGACAACCTCGTCGAGAGCATGCCATGTTGCCTTGTAGAGATTATTAAAGTACAAGGAGTACCAAACAAGTGCTAAGTGTTTAATATAAACTGATAGAATATTACAGACGTTTTTTTATAATAATTTGATGTTGTATTTTGTCATTGTGTATGTTATAATAAGGTTTTGTTATGATAGATGAAATGCTAAATAATACACGTGTTTCATAAAACTGTTTGCTGTTTAATAAATTGTTTATGTTCATAGAATCTGTTTCATTGTACCAATTACATATGTAGTTTTACAGCGCTAAATGTATTTGTACCCCTTCTTAACTAGGTTGGTCTTATTTGTTACAAAATATGCAAAGATTTGAGTTAAGACGATATATATCTAAATGATGTTAAATTAATAAACAAAATTATGAGGAAGGATTGCGTTAAAACAGCAAATTCCAACCGCTGACTAATTAGCCCCTCAGTGGTTCAGCGGTATGTCTGCGGACTTACAACGCTAAAAACTGGGTTTTGATACCCGTGGTGGGTAGAGCACAGATAGCCCATTATGTAGCTTTGAGCGTAATTCAAAACAACAACAACTGATTAATTATATTATAACCATAAAATTTTCAAGCCTTAAACCAAAACACATTAATATAAACTTTAAAGAATTTTTAGCCCACAACGTCCCACATCTATATCACCCTTCACTGCCTTTAATTACATAAATAGAAAAAATGTTTTAAATAAGTACAAAGAAAATAAAGTCAGAAAAATTCTATTAAAAATTACCAACATTTTTAGTCTAAAATAAGGTAATCTAAGAACTTCTCACTACTTTATGCAGATGTACACCTTAAGCCGCATATAAAAGCACTAAAGTCACAGTAAACTATAATTTTGCTGGTGTTGTGTTAATTAGTGCCTCTATCATATTGTGGGCAGGAATGCTAACTTCAAGAAGTAAGTTTTATGTTACTTACCGCCAAATGGTAGTATCTTATTTTCATTTTTTAAATGATTTTTCCTCTTTTTATGCTTATCTTTTTCTTATTATAACTTGGGAGTGAAGTCACCTTTCCACAACTGTCTGCAGGAAGTGAAGAGTGATATGGATGTGGGACGTTGTGGGCTTGAGCACCCACATCTTGCTCTCTTAATTTCTGATTTTCTTATGTGAGACTAGCGAATTGGAGGTTAAGACTGATATACGGTGCATCTCCACCGCAATGTGGGTCTTATTTCGCAGTAACCTCTAAAACCTAGGATATATTTTGTAATCCTACGTTGTAGCTTGTATACTAGGGTCCTTTTTTTAAAATGTGCAACGTATTTAAAAAAAAAAATTTCATGTTAATGTGTTTTGGTTTATGGATTGAAAATGTTATGGCTATAATATGTATATGTACACACACATATACATGTAACTAAAAATTGCATCTTTGTATAAATAGCCATAAATGAAAATGATAAAATGGTGTTATATTTAAGCATCTTATTATGCTTTTCAGATTAGTATTTTATGCTTTTATTAGCAGTTTAGTCTTTGTTGTAAAATGCCACTGTTTACCGATCTTCCATACAGTGCAATTTAGGGCTTTAAATATTGTAATAAATATCTGGATTAATGCGTGTTACCAAATATTAACAGTTGAACTCTCAGTGTGTAACTTTGCTTGTGCCATGATCAGAACTTAAATATTAGACTTTTTAGAAGTGTCACTGCTGATAAACGAGCTGCCTAATTAAATGAGAGTGTTTTCTGTATGAGCTATCACTATACCCAACACGTAAAAATTACTGAGATGTCAAGCTAGTCTACTTATTTAGCTGATAGCCTAACCATTTGAGGTAGGAAATCAATGTAAAGGATCATGTTATTTACCGACATAATTCGGAGAATTACACCGTCAGAGGTCAGAATCTCGAGTACGACATGTTAACTTTAGGAACAGCTAAATAACATCTCGAGTTATCAGTTTAATTGTTTCTTCTTTATACATTTCAAATAATAATTTTTGTTTGTAAGCCTCATTATTATGCGCTGATTCTGGGATCACAAGCCTATCTTTGTGTGGAGTTTTAAAAGTCACATTTTAAAGATAACTTCTTAGGTCTGCAGATGATAATATGGTTGTACTATCCAATCTGCCTCAAGTTACCAGTGTATAACGAATGTAGCTCTCATGAGTTAGGGTGAGTCCAAATTCAGTCCTCCGTCTTCCCCAATCAAAAGCAGTTGTGTCAACCCAAAGCGTTTATAAGGTCAGCCTCATAGAACAAGGAGACGTAACTTTGTACAGTAAAAACATCCCAGACTATAATAGCTTTTAAAATGTCGTCACGCTCCGGCATGGCCAGGTGGTTAAGACACTCGATTCGTAATCCGAGGGTCGCAGGTTCGAATCCCCGTCACACTAAACATGCTCGCCCTTTTAAGCCGTGGAGGAGTTACAATGTCATGGTCAATCCCACTATTCGTTGATAAAAGAGTAGCCCAAGGGTTGGCGGTTGACTAGTTGCCTTCCCTCTAGTCTTACACTGTTTAATTAGGGACGGCTAGTGCAGATAGTCCTTAAATAGCTTTGCGCGACATTCAAAATACAACTAAAACAAACCAAATGTCGTCACAATCTGTTTGAAACAGTTTCCTTTTATCAAAGGATTGTTTATAACCATTATGAGTGATGAAGTAGCAGATAAAATCTTCAAACACAGAAAGTAATTCATAAAATTATTTAGAGAGAATAGAAAGCATTTCTGCTTGGTGTTTATACTTAATTAAGGTAGGTTCAATAGGAAACTCTTAAGATCATAATGCATTCTTGCTATTGCAAATGAGAGAGAACTATTTATTGTTTCGAAAGTACAGAATTTTAATTACATTAAATGGGCCGACATTAAATGTATAGAATGTCTCAGACAAAGGCTTAGAACTGAATGAAGTATGTGACGACAGGTTTATAAAGAGGATCAAAATACGCTAATAGAGTCAAATGTAGTTTAGAAGGTAAAAAAACATTTAAATTACGTGATTCATCGAGCATTTCTAAACTCACTTATTCCACCACCAGCGAAAGCTGTGAATAAGGTATATTGAAATATCGGTTCAGATGAGGTAAATTTAATATTGTTGAAAATCGAAATTAAAAAAATAAACAGTAGCATTTAGTTAAACACGTAAAAGTCTTGAATTAAAACTATAAAATATAATTAAAACATTAAAATTAGTACCCGACAGGGAAAATATAAATAAAAAAATACGCACTGAAAATAAGCACAAATATCTTTCCCAATCTGAATACGTGAATGACAAATTTTTGATGATCGTTGTTATTATATTGATTGAAAAAATATCACTCGAACGATTACTCTTTAGGGATAAAGTCAGGGTGAATAACGTATTCGAGGGTAGCGTAGTTATATTATTTATTATTCTTATAATTCTCTCGTATGTTTAAACCTTTGAATATATTTTTATTATGCACTAACTGAGGGTACCTGTGAAGGAAGCAAACACTGTGAGAAGGACAATATCACTGTTTCCTTTTTTTATTTTTTTCAGGCTCGGGATGGGCAGGTGGTTAAGGCACTCGACTCGTAATTTGAGGGTCGCGGGTTCGAATCCCTGTCACACCAAGCATGCTTGCCCTTTCAGCCGTGGGGGTGTTGTAATGTGACGGTCAATCCCACTATTCGTTGGTAAAAGAGTATCCCAAGAGTTAGCGATGGATGGTGATGACTAGCGCAGATAGCCCTCGTGTAGTTTTGCACGTAATTCAAAACAAACCGACGATGACCGAAGAAGGGGTTGAAACGTTGTTCGCTCCTTTACGTAAAAACATTTTCTGAACCCAAACGAGCCGTTTCTACACATATATTTTTCAAGATAAACCGATCTTTTTTTTTCATTTTATCTCTAATGCTGTCATTAGATGTACTTACCTACCTTTCTTGATTGAAAGTAATAACTCACATACTGAAATGATTAAACACTCGTGTTTTTAAAATCCAAAGGCAAATGTCTAAAAAAATTTTAACTGTGTCATATTTCTTTCTGTATTCCACTTTTCGGACCAAAATCATAAAACAAAATTGCCCGTGTATCTCGTTGGAAACTTTCTAATTACCATACAAAAATTAAGGATAATCAAATTAGCCAACTGTGAATGTGGTAGGTCTTCGGATTTACAACGCTAAAATCAGGAGTTCAATTCCCGTCGGTAGATACAGCAGATAGTGGCTTTGCTATAAGAAAACACATACAGTCATGTGAAAAAGTTAGGACACCCTATGAAAACCTGTGTATTTTTGTAACATGTTTGGATATATAGATATTTAATCTCAATTTCAACAATACTGAGAGATTATAGGAATATAGCTAAACTATTAAAACTGAAGAAAAGACTTTTCAAGATCTTCTGTAAATGTAATTCTACAAAAATGCATATTCTAACTGAGAAAAAAGTTAGGACACCCCACCCCCTAATAGCTAGTGTTACCCCTTTGACTGAAATAACTGCAGTGAAACGCTTCTTGTCGCCATCTGCCAGTCTCTGAAATCGGTCTGAAGAACGTTTGCCCCACTCCTCAATGTAGAAGTTTTTCAGCCGTGAGATGTTTGAGGGGTTTCTTGCATGTACAGCCCGTTTCAAGTCACCCTACAACATATCAATTGGATTAAGATGTGGGCTTTAACTCGGCCATTCCAGGACTCTCCATTTCTTAGTTTTCAGCCAGTCATGGTATGTTTTGGGTCATTGTCGTGTTGCAGGGTTCAGGTCCAGGTCAGCTTTAATTTTCTTACAGATGGTTTCACATGATCCTCAAGCACCCTCTGATACACGGTAGAATTCATGGTGGATTCTATGATTGTGAGCTGTCCAGGTTCTGCTGCAGCAAAGCAGCCCCAAACCATGACACTGCCACCTCCATGTTTCACAGTTGGTATGAGGTTCTTTTCCTGGAATGCTGTATTTGGTTTACACCAAACATGTCCTCTGTTCTGGTGTCCAAATAATTTAAATTTGGACTTATCTGTCCAAAGAACATTATTCCAGAAGTCCTGGTCTTTGTCTACATTCACTCTGGCAAACTTCAGTCTGGCCTTGATGTTTCTCTTAGAGAGCAAAGGTTTCCTCCTTACACACCTCCCATGCAAGTTAAACTTGTGCAGTCTCTTTCTGATCGTAGAGGCATGCACTTTTACATCAACAGTAGCCAGAGCCTGCTGTAGGTCCCGTGATGACATGTTAGGATGTTTGGAAATCTCTTTTAGCATCTTGCGGTCTGCTCTCGGGGTGAACTTGCTTGGACGACCAGACCTGTGCATGTTGGCAGTTGTTTTGAAATCCCTCCACTTGTTGACTATTTTCCGGACAGTGAAATAGCTGATTTCAAAATCCTTTGGGATCTTTTTAAATCCCTTACCAGACTCATAAGTTGCTATAATTTTCTTTCAGAAGGCTTCAGACAGCTCTTTTGCTCTCACCATGGTGCTCACTCTCACTTCAACAGTCAGGAGCACACCAAACTAAATGTCTGAGGTTTAAATAGGGCAAGCCTTATTCAAAATGCTGAGTAACGATCTTTTAATCATGTGCACCTGTTGTGATACACCTGTGTGTGAGTTGAGCCATTTTAAGTGGGAATAAATGTGGGGGTGTCCTAACTTTTTCCTCAGATAGGATATGCATTTTTGTAGAATTACATTTACAGAAAATCTTGAAAAGTCTTTTCTTCAGTTTTAATTGTTTAGTTATATTCCTATAATCTCTCAGTGTTTTAAATATTGAGACAAATATTTATATATCCAAAAATGTTACAAAAATGCACACGCTTTCATAGGGTGTTCTAACTTTTTCACATGACTGTATATACAAGCTTTCTTTATACTCCCTAGGCAACGGTCCGGCATGGCCAGGTGGTTAAGGTGCTCTATTCGTAATCTGAGGGTCACGGGTTCGTATCTACATCACACCAAACATTCTCGCCCTTTCAATCGTGAGGGTGTTATAAAGTGACGGTAAATCCCACTATTCGTTGGAAAAAGAGTAGTTTAAGAGTTGGCGGTGGGTGGTGATGACTATCTGCCTTCCCTCTAGTCTTACATTGCTAATGTAGGAGCTGCTAGTGCGGATACTCTTGTGTATCTTTGGGCGAAATTCAAAACAACCAAACAAACTCCCTAGAATAAAAAGCCAGTCGCACATGTACAGCATCAGACAATTTCCATTTATAAAAGAGTGGAAATCTTCCCAATTTCAGGGCCTTTTTTCCTTGGGTAAAAAGTGTGAAACGAAGCAGCACATATGCACCGTCAGACAGTTTTTCATATAAAACATTACGATAATTGGCCAGGTCAATTCTGTCTATATAGTGCAAACCAAAAGTATATAAAAAAGACTGAAATGCGCTCAATTTTACGGGCTTCTTATACCCCTACTCTGGAAAAATTATAAAAAAAAAACCAATGTACACCGTTGGAGTTTGCAGTTACCATAGCAACAATAATGTGTCAAATGTAAGTCGCACGATAGAACATATATTGATAAGGAAGTAACTGGATGCTATCATAGTAACGCATATATCACAAACATACACTTACGTTGACATCTTCATACATAAATGCACTTAACAAGAGAAACAAGGAACTTCCATATGCTGTGTAAAGTGAAGGGATTCTGATAAAAGTCTCAATCAATAACAGTAACATAAGTATTTCCGTACTGTCGAGATCCAACGAGAAGTGAACAAAAGAACCAAAAATACAGGGAAAAAATTGTCCACGGATATTAGCAACACTTTACTTTTCTACAATTGAAACAAGTAATTTTTCTCTGAAAGCCACCCTTGCTATAGGACAAATAGACAGCATAATTCTTTATATCAATGTGTTAGAGAAAATAAACATACTATGCCTAATATTACAGCTGGATTTTTGATCCTTTACAGAAGTCTGACCAACAAGCTAAGTTAGTTAACTTCTCCTTTTTCTGTTGGAGAATAGGTCGGGTAGAGATCTCTACTTTTCTCTATTACACGCATCTTTGGCTTCCCTCCAGTTCATATTCATTTCCTGTAAGACTTTAATGGTGTTACGCCAGGACTTCTTTGAACTGTCGCGTTTCCTACAGCCACGTGATGGTACCCAGTCCCATGCTGTTTTGGCATGTCGACTGAGTGGAGACCATCAGCCTTACTTTTAACGTATTTTAAAATAATTGCAAGAAAAACCACAGAAATGAATGTTTTATTTCTATTTTATCTTCAGAATTTTTTTGCGCAAATACGGAGCTCAATTAAACTTCTCATCCCAACGTTTTATTTCAGATTTTAATATTTTTTGTAAAATAGGTTTCTGTGTAATGATACACTTCCATGGATTATCTATAACAAAAACACAGTCGCTTTAACCTGTTCAGTGTCGTAGACGAGATAACTCGTCCAAGCCGATCGGTAACATAGTGCCACGGACGAGTTAATTCGTTCTCAATATTACCTAACTTCAACGCTAGATGTCAGCACCATACATGCATTTGACCTACTTACAAATTGTTTCACTTTCGATCCAAAATGGCGTCACGAGAAAAATGTTACAAAATGTAGAAGCATTAGAGTTGTATTGTAGCAGCTGAAATGCTTGGCAGTCAACAGGTTAAAATGAAAAGTGACGTCTTTCTTAAGAAACAGTTTAGAAATTGTTTTTTTTAATCAATACGGCAATAACAATCATCCAGAGTTTGTTTTATTTTACCGCAAGGGATTAAAGTTATGGATAGAGACAAGACTATAGAATACAATTACTCGTATAAAATGTTTGTATTTGTTGTTCGTGATGCTGGTGAATGGATAGTTTACGAGTAACACGTGAATAGATTCCCTCCATTTCTAATTTCAGCAAACTAATTTATTTACTGTTAGGACTTTAAATCGATACCAGGATATCTTATCTAAAATACATAAGAAATCGACTGCTTCCTTATTTTGCTCAAATGAACATATTTTTAGTATGTAGGTTAAATCAGCGAAACATTCTTTTTTATCAGCTCGGATTACAGCTCGTTCACCGTTCTGTACGAACATAGTCTTTATATTATTGATTATTTCATATAAAATCATTTCGCTATAGTTTTCTTTTTGTTATCAAAAAAGAAGATATGATTATGTACGTAAAAAGTTGTCTTGATTACTGATTCCTTCTGTAATGAAACAAAGACTGTTTATCACCTCCTTTAAAACTTTTATTTAAGTAACCTGGACGATCACAAGACAAAATGACTAGATTACCTTCTCTGTACATTCAAACACAAGCCTTCCCTTACTTATTTCTTCGACTTCTTCTGATATGATAACTGATAAGAAAATGCAACTATGGAATGTGAGATTGTGAGTTATCAATCTCTTTTTTGTTCATTTACAATTACTTCAACATTCGCAAAACTTCATAACATGATTACTACAAACATGTGTTCATATTAGTGTAGCCATAAAGTTTTTTAAAACTGTTTCGATTACAAAACCACTCATTTATATTTCAAATCGTTGTTCTATCAGAACAGCAATTATTTCTATTGAAAGTCTGTAACCTGCTGTAACTCTTTATTTACAAAAAGCTGAAATTAAACTAAATGTCAATAATAGTGGAATAATGATGTATTTGAAAGCCAAAGAAAGAAATACATTATTTTACGCTTCAACCGATGAGCTGTCATACGAAAACAGTTCTATGTACACAGAGAGATAAATAAATGAAATGTATAGTTTTAATAAGTTTTGTTTTCTTGCCCTTTGAAAGTACACACGTGAGACGACTACACTTTTAATGACTTTGTAGTTCACGTGGTAGCTTGAGTCGTGTTAGACCGCTGAGATGGCTACACTTTTAATGACTTTGTAGTTCACGTGGTAGCTTGAGCTTGAGTCATGTATTAGGCCGTTGAAACGGCTACACTTTAACAACTTTGCAGTTCACGTAGCTAAAGTCATGTGTTGAACCGTGTTTTCATAAGGCGCTGTGATAGGTGTGTGCCACACAATATTTTTATTAAAATTACTTTGCCTTGGGCTGGAAAATGTTAGGAAGCACTGAAATAATGTAATTCTTTCTGTAGTGCAGAATATGTTACTTGGTCGGATACTTTATGTAACCATTAGTTTTATTATTTGAAATTATGTTTTACTAGTAAGAGACGTTTTGCAAATTTTTAAAGTAATCATCTTTATATTTAAAAAACTGATGCAATGCTATAATTAAAATTGTCGGTCGAGGGTATATTTGGTAAGAACCCTGTATTCTCAAACCTAATGTTGCCCTTATAAAAATAGAAAGTATTCATAATAAACTGAAACTAATGAAATTCAAACAAATTTCCCCATTTCAAGTCCTCTCGACGTGGATTCGTATTCGTGGTGAGGTTCTAGTTACGCAGTTTTCTTCCTCTGAGGTAACTACATCCACCTATGTGTTTGGTGAAAATGACATCCGTAATTAAGAAATGTGGTTTAGCATATATAAATGGTGAACATGGGGAAAATATTTCTCTATGCCTGATATACTGAATGCCTTTATAGTCTCGATAGGCCTATCAATTTTCATAGGTAAAACCCTAAAATTAGAATATGGACTACTGTTGTCCTCTCATAGTGGTTACAAAGAATGATAATTGCAGTGGTACTGCAGCAAGGATAGAAATATGCAGGAGTCGAACATACAGTGGTTCTATATGTTGGTGAAAAAAATAGAGGTTTAGGTAGATTTATCAATGGGTGAAACCACAAGAGTCAGTAAAACCTTTAAATATGGAGGGGAGGATCATATGGTGGCGCGGAGAAAGATATCTCTGTCCCAACCAAAATGTTTGAAAACCTAGTCAAATTGCAGCTCTGCTTCAACACTGTTTTCATTAATATGCATGCCTCAATAAAAGTGGCATTACTTACCATTTTGTCATTCTGTGCTTCCATTTAATCTTTCCTCATACAGCATGATCATGCGTAAAAAGGGCGTGGTCTTTGATAGTTATCACATAGAGGCTTAGCATTGCTATCGTTGCTCCTACATCAGTAACAACTACAAGTAATATATCACAACAGTAAATTTTGATATGTTCAAATCACCAACACTTAGACATTCTTAGCCAATTGGGAACATGTGATTATTGGAGATAGCTCAAGTACCATACTTTGATATTGACCGAAAGATAAAATGAATAAAACATAATAAAATTATCACAATTGATTAATATTTTCCATTTTTAGAGACAGAGATCCGATAGACAGCATTAATATCTTGGTCCAGCACTTATTTTTTTTAAATTATACTGAGAAGGATCAACGTATTATAGGGAAACCCCTGGGTGAATTACGCCCTAAAAGGCACGCGCCATCATTAAGCTTTGATATTTCAACAAGTATATTTCTTGACTAAAATTTTCTAACAGACCAAGTAGAGTCAACTAAACTCTCTATCGCTTTTGGATAAAAAAAAAAAGGTAGTATTAATTTAACTTAAACACTTACATCATTATGATTGGATAATTTGGAACTGTGACAGAAATAACTATCTACAAAAGGTAGTGATGAAAGACTAGCATTGTTTTTAAGTTTAAAACCTTCTGTGGTTACGTACAATACTATCTGAAATAAAGTTTAGATCCACTATTATAGAAAATCAAATTTATATTGGAAATTTATTTTTCTCCGAGGCAAGCATGGGACCGACAAAGACTTGTCAAAGTGTTGAAACTTCTGTACATACGAATCTAGTGCTGCTCTGTAATAGTGAATTTAAACTATACTTCGTTCAAGGACTAAGTAATTAAACTTTTCATTACAAAATAATAAAATTTCAAGTCTACTTGCCCTAATCACCATGGATTCCTACAAGAAGACGACTCGCACTGACATAAGGTATTGTGGATATTATGTAAGAAAATATTTTACATAGAAGAGCAAACAACGTTTCGACCTTCTATGTAAAATATTTTCTCAACCCAAACGAGCCGTTTTTGCATATATATATCAAAGCCTTGATCAACTTTTGTAGCCTATTTGTATCTCAACCACGAGAACCACTTTTAAACAGTGTAATTGTTTTTCATCGACAGTTTTCAATGGTTTATATAGATATATAGAATACATCTGTGGTAGTGCTAAACATATTTAAAACATCATTGGAAGCCATTACCATCGACATCTCTATAAGCACTAAAAGAATAGTTTTCTCTCTTTTATGTGTTGTCCATTAGTGGCTCAGCTGTAGACCCGCAGGCTTACAACTATAGCAATCGGCTTTCGATACTCGTGATGGGCAAAGCACAGATAGGCCATTTTGTAACTTTGTGATTAATAATTAATAGAGAAAAAAACATCATATTTTATCTTTGGTGCTATAAAATGTCATCTTATAGCTGTTTTGAAGCGATAAAAATGCGTAACACGTTGATAATCCTTCAAAACTATTTTGAATATTAATTTTACCTAACTCGAAATAAAGGTAGCCTATTCTAGGAACCATCTAATAAGATAACACTTAACATTATCTAAATACATTCTGTATTCACTTCGGTCTTTTTTTCTATTAATTCTTCACTGGCACATTTTAGTATGTCACTTCAAGGGGTCTGTATTTAGGTCCTTTATGAAGAGCGATTTGTAAGTATAATTTTATAAAACTGAATTTTTTGTTTGTTTTAGCGCAAAGTTACTCAGTTGGCCATATGCACTCTGCTCACGGTGGGGAATCGAACGCTAACTTTTAGCATTGTTGGATCGTAAACTTACCGATTACCCCCTCTGGCAATTAGCACAACAATGATGTTACAAATGTGTAAAATGACGTTACGTGTAAAATGAGTCTTTTCTTAGTTTATATGAAGTCGTTATTTTCCACGTTTTTATTTGATGGTGTTTCTGGTAAAAATTAATAATTTAATATTTTCTCTTCCTAAATACAGGAAATGGGTTGTGAGTTTTACATTTACAGTAACACATTACTAAATTACAGTTGAATTTTACATTTACAGTCACACATTGCTGAATTACAGTTGTGACTTTTCAGGTTTAGAAACTATCTAAACAAAGGAGAATTTATGCGTAGCTTACAGTTGTATGTCATGCCAAACAGTATTTAACAAATGAACTTATGAACTGCATTTAAGAACATGGAATAAATCAGATACACGCTAAAAAGTTACGTTTTAACCTATTGCTCCAAATCTTTCTTATTTTGTTATATTTTAGACTAAAATACGAATGGTAAAATTTCGTAGTGCGTATATCAACAAGAGAGCGAATAAATTACTGTATTTGAATTTTATACATTGGAAAAATAAAAGCAGAAAATGAATAATTGTTTTGAAATATTTTCAGAGTTTAAATCGGATTTTACACGTCGTTTAATTATTGTCATTCAGTATAAGATAATAAAAAATGATTCTATAAAAGTATTTTATTTCAACTCCAAAACCATCATTCTTACATACAAAATTCTTTTCATAACAACTTTATATTCAGATTCACACAGTTTACAAAAGTAGCCTTTATTCATCGCTTCTCAAACTAGGAAAGCAATCTTTTCCACACCACAGAAAGCATCTTTTTGCATGTTGTGTACAAATTCAAACACGCACAGATATAGTATTAATTCGAACATTTGAACAATACAATTTACATGGCATTTTCCACTTGTATTTGAAACATCAGCACGTATCCTACATACGCGCAGACAACAGACATAAAACATTAAAAACAACGTATAGAAATCAACTTTCAAAACACTCTTAGTTTACAATTTTATTTCCCCTTCCTTTCTACACTTCATCTTTAGTAACACGTTCTGTTCTGCCAATAAAATATATTTCAGGTTTTTAGCTTTTAATTATTACATGACATTTTCATACATTTATAAATAAAGTAATTTTCGCTGAACAATAAGTATATATTCTAGTGTACTAGTTCGCGAATTTAAATCTCGATGGTTCTTATAATAAGAAAGCCACATTTTACGATTCCTTTATCACTCGCATAGTAGAAAATTATTTAAGTTAGTGTTCAATATTCTTTGTTTTGTAATTGTACTAGCACTTCATCAATTATCGAAAATTTTAATAAACCTAGACATCAGTATTAGTTTTAATTAGACTTGTTTTTGTATACATAGAATGCTTTAATAAGTTTACACAACATTGAACATATTTTATTTTCTAATTAGTCGTGATGTTTTGTTTTACTCTATTAATAATAAAATCAACTTTAGCAGATCTAATGAATACTTAAACACACTTAACTTTTGTTTTTGAACCAGTTACAGTTGTAATTCACGTAATTTCCAGCAATAAAATGAGATTTGTTTTGACAATCCTCGCTGTTTGTCACTTTTGTACAGAGTAAAACCGTAAAAAGTGTAAACCTAACGAAAATTCCTGGTTGCAACATCGTTCGTTGTTAACTAACAGATTTTGGCATTTCAAGAAACGCTTTACGAAGAAATTGAAATTATGGACTTTATATCAAAGTTTGATTTTTAGTTACACAATCAAATAATCATTTCTAATGTTGGAACAGTAATAATGTAATTGATCTTTACAATCTAAATTTATTCTATTATGTTATTAGTATAATGCATCTCAGTCGTTTGTCTGTATATATCAACGTGAATTTGTTGTTGGTACTTATTCACGATTGCTCCTTCAATTAAATCTCTTCTTTTCCACTGCCTTTATTCAATCAGAGATCAATCAGCATTATACATTTAGCTGATGGATGTGAGCTTAACATTATGATAACTTGTATTCCATTAACAACTTCAACGAGAAAGTTACATAGAATTAAAAAGAAACGTTTCCCAGTAAACACGTTAACTGTTTGAAGTTGATTCTACTCCTTTCCAGATATAATGTTACCATCTACCGAAGTTACTTAGTAATGTTATTATAAACAGCTAACACTAAACTGGGTTAATTGTTTTAAATTATACCACAAATGTTTGAAGGTTTTCAAGTAGCTTTAAGACATTATCATTAAAATATTTTAACTTTTTAAAAATTAAGCTTATTTTTATTTCCTCTTGACTGAGAAATTGGAATCGAATTTGAGCACTTTTCGAGCAGATTTCTTAGTAAAACTTCTTTAAGTGACTTCAGTTATTTATAAGCATGTAAATGTAATTCTAACCTATCTTAGCATCCGTAGCTAAGTTTACGGTAGGCATACATGGCACTAGGAAAACTGTAAAACGTTTTCTCAATTACTTATTACGTTTGGGACCTAATAGATGTTGAATGCAATATGTGATGCCATTTAAGACACTTTCATACTAATGACGAAAAAGAATAAAGAATTCGCGAGCATTTACGAACGTTATTTTTGTATCTGGTGTGTTTATTTAACTATTTGAAATGTCGTAAAAATAATGTATTAGTTGTTACTCTCGCGATATTTCATGTTGGAAAGTTAAAAGAAGTAATCACCTTTTTCCACTACTTATTCTGTTCTTAAACTCAGTTCAGTTTCCAATTGTTAAAGGGGAATCTCTTGAATAGATTCATAACAAAGATACGTAATTCTTCATCCAATAGAAACTTGACTTCAGAATCACGTGACATGACAGACTGCCTATCACGATATATCCACAGTTCAGGTGACTAGTTTTACGCTAAGCAGATATACAAAATTACACCTTCACATCACTATGCAGTTTTTTGCTCGATCTCGGAAGTCGTCTTTAAGATAGATCTTTGACTTGTATTTGGACTTGACTAAGGTGGGATGACGCGGAACAGTTACGTGGTTTTTGTTGAGTTTTCCCAAAGCTGCTAGTGCTGCCACCTCAAATGCATCTCGGACGCTTCGTCCACTTAATCTAGATGAAGTCTCAACGTACGTAGTAGCCCCAATCTGCCTGGATACTGCTAAAGCCTAATAATGCAGTAAAAATTCAGTAAATGATACTAGTCGCAAACTGGTTGCTTTAACATCATTTGTAAGCTTTCTCAAAATGCCCAATAGATCCTTCCTTCACTCATTGGATGAAGGCATTTGTAGAATAGCTTAAGTTACAAGGTTTCATAAGTGCTTGAGAACTCAAAACAACTAAATACTTAAACCAATAACTTAGATCATGACGTACTTCTAAAACTTACAACTTCTATCAACACTATTACTCTAAAAGCTAGATAGGTAAAAGTCAAAAACATACGAGAATTCTGGATAAAGTTAACTTACGAAATTGTAATGTTAAATCCAAGACAAATTGAAATAACGAAACACTGGATAATAATTATTTTAATACTAGCGATGTTTATAGTTGTGTCATATTGGTACGACAGTGCCATTCTTGTTTAATACCAATTTTGCGTGTTTACAACATATAACCATAAATAAAGCTCTACTTGTAAGACTTTGAATGAGTTTGTACAAAGTTAGTTAATCGGAAATCGTATTACTAGTTCTTACAGGCTACCATAACAGTTAAAGCCAAAAAAGTTAATCTTATAACATGCAGAAATTATGAAATAGGACAAATGTTCACAGAAGTATAAAAAAGAGCTAAAGCATTTCACAGTCATTTTATAGATGAGTCTAAGGACTGCATTCATGAAAATGAACATATGAGAACGGACTAGCTGGAATTTGCCGAGTGTTTTTGTTTATTTATTGTTGTTTTTTTCAAAATCATCTTTCATGAATGTTACATGGTCATGAGTAAAATTCAACAAGTCTAAGTAATGAAGCTATTCTATAATGAGAAGACATAATGTCTGTGGTCATTGGTTTTAGAAATCTAACCTCATTTTTATTCTGTGGATCACTGACATAACAGAGAGTACAGCATAGTAATAGTTAACTCACCTGTTCCGAGCTGACTGGGGCCTTTTTAATTTTTGCCAAGGAGGTCAAGGTGTCGCTATCCGTGCGGAGATCACTTTGACAACCACATAGAATAACCGGTACATTAGTAGAATTATTTCTGACCTCTGGATACCACTAAAATACACATAGAAAACTAAAAACCAAGACATGTCATGATATCACGTACACAAATAGCAAAAATATCGTGTTTAGCGTGAAAGCCAAAAAAAAAAATCAAATTCTTATAACTCTGTTTTACTTTTAACATTTATTTTAATATACAAGTGTACCTGTACATACTAATGAGTTAGTGACGAAGCTTACTATACACGTTTTACTAAAGACTGGTGGGAGGTGTGAACGAATCTCACTGGAGGATTGGGGAACACTAGGAACGAATACTTTTCAAACTTGTACAGATTACGTGACTAGTTTACTCAAAGTTCTAAGAAATTATTACCAATAAACTTTAATAATATAATGTAAAAAATGACAAAGTTATATCTTATACATTAAGATGTTTATTTGTTTCGTTTTCTTTTCAATAAATCAAAATAGTATAGACAATTTTACTTGTTAATAACATCACGAAACTTTCAGAATATATTTAGCTTTAAACCATAAAAAATGAAAATAATAAGCAGGAACAGTTAGAAATTTAACTTGATGAGTTTTATCTGATGCACAAGTTATCTAAACGAAGGAATGAATTAGGTACATGAGAAGGTTATTAAACTTTTGTCCTTTTACCATATTGTAATAACAGAACGATTCAGACGTCACGAATAGAATAATTCTGTCCATGATCATGCTATTAGTACCGAAATCTGAGATAATCTTAGTAAAAATAAGCATTATATAATATCTCACAGCTACGTAAAACTTTGGACTATTTTGCGATTTGCAAGAGTTGTGCAGTAAATAATACTGGTATTAGTTGATAGGTTGTTTAGACAAAGTATTTATGGTGAAAACCAAGTTGAATAGACTGTTAACATCCTGATGTAGAATCAAGTATAAGAGGACGATGTTACAAAAATCTTCCTCCTTTGGTCTTTAAATGTTACTGATGATTAAGACCAGTATATTTATTTTATGTGAAGTGTAAATCATACCATGTATTGTCATTATTTCAAGATGTTATTTTAGATTTGGACAAGAATAATTAGAAAAAAACTTAAATAAATGACAGTAGATAACACAATACCATCTTACTATGAAAATAATTGTTAAACTTTTCTAATTTTCATTATTCGTATTTCTGTAACTTGTGTCATTAAATATGTAGATAACAGTCCCTCGTGACCCAAGCTTTGAGTTATTGTAGAAAATATAAACAAAAACTTCTAACAAATCTTTATCGTGTTTGTTGTTTGTTTACGAAAATACATTTTTATTCTAGTGCAAGGATAGCTAGAGAGTAAAATATCGTTTACCGCACTGATTACTCTTTCACAATCATTTGTGTTAAATGGATGTTTTGACACTGTGTGTTTTTAACATTATGAACCTACGCATTTACACACATACATGTATAGGCAATTGTTGTTTAGTTCTAGTCAGTGGAAAAAGAGCTGATTGTTCTGTAAACTGGATGGTACAAAAGCTACTTTCACCAAGCAGTATAATAATCAAATTGTAAACTTGTTTCAAATTAATGTGTACATACTACGTGAACAGGGCAAAAGAATGACACGCAGACTGAGGCAGGACCAGCGAGTGCTGCTTCTTCAATTCAAATGTTGTTCGCACACAAGAGATTTAAATTCGTTGCCTTACTCTTTGTTCCTCAACATTTTTGAACTAGTTATACGATATTTTGTGAATAATGAGGAATTCGTAATACATAACGCAAAACATTTTGTGTCTGATTATAAGATAATAAGCTTAATTAATGGTTTATATAAACCCAAACTGATTAAAAACATTTCGAATGTAATTACAAGGGAATGGGTTAAGTGTGGTGTAACTAATTACCCTACATATAAATGCAGAATTTTGAAGCATTTGGTTTAACTTCTTTGAAACATGTTGCACTGTCTGGTAAACACATAATAATGGGAGTATCACCACACTTGGTAAAAACGTCCAGCAAACAGATAACATTCTGGGTGTCATACACCTGGTAACAGCATCTAATGAACAAACAATGTAGGTGTAACATAACTAATCAACGTTCAGTAAATAGGTAATAATGTGGTTTCACAACACGTGGTAACAACGTCTAGTAGACAGATAATATTGTAAGTGCTATACACCTGGAAACAATATATAAATAAATAACAATGAAGGTGTAACACAACTAGTCACAATGTGGGTGTCTCACTTGTTAAAAAAAAGTATTTTAAAGATATATCAACACGGGTGTTACAACACCTGGTAACAATGTCTAGAAGACAGATAATAACGTGGGTGTTATACACCTGGTAACAATGTCTAGAAGACAGATAATAACGTGGGTGTTATACACCAGATAGCAAAGTCTAGAAGACAGATAATAACGTGGGTGTTATACACCAGATAGCAAAGTCTAGTAGGCGGATAATAATGTGGGTGTCATACATCTTGTAACAACGTCTAGCAAAAAGTTAACTTGGGTGTCACACATTTGGTAACAATGTTTATTAAACAGATAATAATGTGGGTGTTATCTATTTACTAGGCATTATTAGTAGATAGATAACAATATAGGGGTGACACACGTTGTATTGACATCTACTAAACAGATAATGTGGGTATAAAACAACTGGTAAAATCATTCAGTAAACAAATAATGTGAATGTGACATAATTGGTAACAACGTTTATTAAACAGGTAATAAAGGTGTTACGCACTGGTAACAACGTTTATTAAACAGGTAATAAAGGTGTTACGCACTGGTAACAACGTTTATTAAACAGGTAATAAAGGTGTTACGCACTGGTAACAACGTTTATTAAACAGATTATAATGTGGGTGTCATACACCAGATAGCAAAGTTCAGTAATCAGATAATAATGTGGATGACACAAGCCTGTTAACAGCGTTCAGTAAATAGATCATAACGTGGATTGAGCACGTCTGGTAACAACGTCTGATAAACAGATAATAATAAAATGAGCTATCTCAGTTTCTTTAGAAATATGGAAGTAACAAAACATCAAATAGATTTCAGTTCAATGATAACAGTAAATAGGAGATTGTCAGTACCAAACAATCGACCAATAAAAAAATCACAACATTGTAATGGATAAATCGAACAGACACACGGATCTCTACTTACAACGTTCGAAGAACATTTATTTGAGTGCAACTTTTCACGAGGTTTGAACATTATGTGGATCATACTCAATTCAACAGACGAAATCTCGTCATAAAAGTTCTAGGTGAGTTGTTCAACTTATTTGTGGTTAAATCATCAATGCAGTTGAAAACCTAAATATTTAGTGTGAAAGAAATTCAAAACAAATCAGCACTTTAGCGAAATGTTTTTCAGTTACCGATATTTATTTTATTAAGGCGAATAAACAAGTTTAGTAGTACCTGGCAAGAATATCCATTAAGTCGGCTAAAATAAAATGGCTTAAGTTATTAATTAACTAACAAAATTAAATTAATAATAACTACTGACATCTGGTGACGTCTAAAATAATTTTTCTTGTTAAATGAAAATCGAAACATATCGTTCCCTAATTGAAACATTGAGAAGTCAATCTTAATTGCTTGTTGTACACCACGGCTAAGTGTAAGATTTTGCTTCAGTGAGTTTTACTGACATGAAACTAAGATAATAGATCCTCATGTAATAGTAATTTATCATAATGTCTATATACATCACATAAGGAAGTTTCCAAAGTACTAAATGGATTTTGATAATTTGCCAAAACTGATGGTGCTAAACAAGTATTACAAAATTTTAGAATTGAAAAGTATGTAATTATGAAGAATGATATTTTGTAACGGGAAAGAAGTCACCAACAAGACATTTCTGGAGTGTGGGAATACGGGTAAGAAAACTAAAACTCAGGTTTAACTTATTTGTTCTTTAGCATTGCAACAGTATACACACCTACGCATTTATATACATACATACTTATGTATATTACTGTGTGTATATTGTCTTGCTAATGATAGTATGACATAACTAGCAAATATATAATTTTATTCAACTTACTTTGTACACGGTGTTTTCTAATGAGTCAGGTTCACTAATAAGAAAACACAAGAAGAAAACGTTGGAATCTTTATACGCTAGAGGGCGCACAGTGTTATAAGCATGGGCACCTAGAAAAGATAAAAAAGTTAATATAAAATAACAAAACTGTTGGAGATAAGATTTTGTCGTAGACAAAAGTAAATTGAGCTAACGCATCGCACTCAACAGGAATACAACTTTTTACGGGCGTGGTTGGAACAAAGATTTAAATAAATATAACAACTTCTATATCATCGTTTCGAGTTCATCTAATTTATATGGTGTTTATATAATTATGTTATATCGTATTTCATTCTTAGAATATCGATGGCTTATAACAGTGCCTCACATGAGAATATTTAAACTTAATATGTATACATTTCATAATACCGATTTCCCGGTTTCTGTTGTTTGTTTAACATTTTTAAATAACTGCTACGAAAAAAAAAATGAATGATGAACTATCTAAATGTTATCCTCTTATTGTTGATAATAAATTAGTTGCAAACTCGTACTTCTCCTAATAACGTTACTACAACAAAGAATAATAATAATAATTATATTTCCATGCGAGTTGTTAGGCTATAATATACAATATTAAAGGTGAACAACAGTATTCAGTATTATGGAAAAGATGTTGAAAATATTATAAAAATCGATATATACAATGTCATCCTTTTACTGTGTGAGAATGAACTAACTGCACCAGAGTACAATAATGTATTAATATTTTACACTTAAGATTAGTTGTCAAAGTGCCATGCGAGCATAAATCCTGTAAACGTATATTTAGTCATACTATGACTAGTAGTACTGTATTTACAATCACTACTTACAATGTCTTATGACAAAGGTCTAGAAATTAAACTCTTGGCCAGTCAGGGATGTTCTATGCAAAAAATTGCAGCAAAACTCTGCGTTTCAATAGAAGCCATGTGCAACACTATAAAAAATAATATACAAAACTGACACTGATAAAAATAGAAAACTAGTCGATATAAAAAAACAACAACTCCATATTCTCCAAAAGTAATGTTTAAAACCTAGGGTTACGTCTTTACAGCTGAGTGCAGATCTTGCTAGTGACAGTATGATACTCCAAGAACAGCATACTATATTACTATGGATTGAGAAGAGGCTAAACCAGCGACTAAAATAGCTATCAGATAACAAACTATGGAATAAGTAGGGCTACAAAATGTGAGATATTTACAGATGAATCCTAATTTAAATTATGTAGCCACAATTAGACATTTTGTTCGACAATATGAAGGACATTGATTTTATTGTTAATATAAAACAGCTGCAAGAAAGCAAGAACAGGTTTCGGGCTGCATCTTGGGCAACGATGTCTGGTGAACTAGAAAAACTGATTGTACCTTAACTGCTGACACACAAACAGACACACACTGATCCATTATACCATTCACTCAGGAACACGACTCTTCGGACGGAGATTCATTTTCCTGGAAAATGATAATTCCAAGTACATCCACACACAGTTGTTAAAAGATATCTAGGCACTAACTGGTAGATGGAACACTCAGAACAGTTTAGCCTGCAAAAAATCTAAATGTGAACATTCTCATGGTTTTATGGGCTTATGTAAAAACTAAAAATATCGAAATTCAACCAAACAACTTGGTTGATTGTGTAGAATCATATGTAGCATTTAAATCAATATTCTACAATGACATATCGATAAAATGTATGATAGCATGAACAAAATGTGAAAGGCTTTGTGTAAAACAGTGGTACACGTGGTCTATTGTCATTCCGAAGTGGTCCTCTGACGAAAAAGTTTGAGAACTACTAGTGTGTAGCAGACGTCTCACACACAAAATATTAATGCATCATAGGTAAGGCATGGCCAGGTGGTTAGGGCGATCGACTCGCGATCTGAGGGTCGCAGGTTCGAATCCCGGTCGCACCAAACATGCTCACCATTTCAACCGTGAGGGCGTTATAATGTTACGATTAATCCCACTGTTTGTTAGTAAAGGAGTAGCCCAAGATTTGGCGATGGGTGGTGATGAGTCTTCCCTCTAGTCTTACAATGCTAGTGCAGATAGTCCTCGTGTAACAGTGCAAAATTCAGAAACAAAACAAATATTAAAGTATTGTATAACTTATTCGCTTTTATTTTCTATTTTCTGTGATATTTTGTCCTACTAATATATTCGACATTTAGTTATTATTCATTGTTGGCGATTGCATATTTCTATAATTATTCAAATCCAAATGCCTGCCAGGAATTTAGATTTAAGAGTCTTCTAAGCGTTATTTCTGTTACTTGTTTGTTTTGTTTTTGGAACTTTGCACAAAGCTACTCGAGGGCTATCTGTGCTAGCCGTCCCTAATTTAGCAGTGTACTAGAGGGAAGGCAGCTAGTCATCACCACCCACCGCCAACTTATGGGCTACTCTAGTACCAACGAATAGTGGGATTGACCATTACATTATAACGCCCCCACGGGTGGGAGGGCGAGCATGTTTAGCGCGACGCGGGCGCGAACCCGCGACCCTCGGATTACGAGTCGCACGCCTTACGCACTTGGCTATGCATTTCAGTTACCTTATTTTTTTACAGTTTATAGCATTTGTCTATTGTTGGCTTAATTGTAAATTAGAGGGCTTAAGATGCTAACATTTTGTATTTAGTTCTCTCAGTGGACACACAAGATAGCCCATTGTTGAGATTTGCAAAAAAAGTAGTTGAAGCAAATAAATCCATTTTCGCTCACAAGACTTAACTAGTTAAATATTTATTGACATGTATGTATTGTTCGAAAATACATGATTATAAAAATAAAATTATTACAATGAACATTTTTACATTGGTTTGATCCTCTTCCTCACGATCTTACGACTGAATTCCCCAAGCCTCACAAGCGAGTTTTTATACGTATAATGTATACTTTCGCCTTCATTATAGTAAACATCGACGTAATACTTTTTGTTTCTTGTATAAAGCTACTCATTTAGCTATCTATAATCTGCCATTGCGGGTATTGAAACCAGGATTTGGGCGTTTTAAGCTCTCAGGCTTACCAATGAGCCACCGATGAATAATTGATAAAGAAGTCGAAATCTTGTGAAATAAAAACCTGACATAACGTGGAAAAAGTTTATTAAAGTAATTTTTATAATTTAGTCCTCGTTATGAACCTGAAAGAGTTGTCGAATACCATCTATTACGATTTCATTAAAACTTTCAAATATTTCTAAAATAAATGTTTGTGCTACTCCCCCTAACGAAACATTAATAAACCACAATTCCATCTGTTGTTTGTTTGTTTTTATGAGCACATCCGGATCTGTTCCTTTATATTTGCACTCCCGTGACACAGCGGTATGTCTGCGGATTCGCACCCCTAACAACCAGGTTTCAATGCTCGTGATGGGCAGAGCACAGATAACCCCTTGTGGAGCTTTGTATTTAATTCCAAACAAAGAAACAAGCTTTACATTTCGTCTATTTTCACCTAATTGGACTGATCTCTGAAAAGATGAAATTAACTTACGTTTATGGATTCCTCTGTTAGATAAAATAAAATAATTTTCAACTATTTTTCACTCTCTACACCAAATGTGTTAATGGTGTCGTTTAACAACTGACAATGAAGAAACTGTTTCCCCATTTTCATTGCTTTAGTTTGAAGGGACAAGCTTATATTTGTTTGTCTTTGGAATTTCGCGCAAAATTAATTGATGAATATTTGCGCTGTAGTTCCCTATTTTAGAAGCGATAAAGTACAGAGATTGGAGCTAATAAACACCATTCGCCACGAACTCTTGTTTACCAACGAATAGTAAGTGCGGTCGTCACATTGTAAAGGTCCCCTATGACTGGTAAGAGCAAGCATGTTCGGTGATGGGGTTGGAACCAGCAGTTCACAGATTGCGAGTCAGCACCCTAACCACCAAGTTATGTGAAATCTGACGATGATAGTAGAAATAGCACCTGAAAGATCGATGAAACAGTCACTATCAAAGTATTTTCCATTTTGTAACGTTACGTGAAACATTAAATATTTGGGCACACAAGACAAATAACGCTTCGGTAAACAACTGTGTCGAGTTAGAATAATTTGTTCATTATATGAATTACATGAGCACGGATGAACTTGTTTTAACATTAGCTACTGTGAAGAAAGTATTCCAAGCTTATGTTAATTAGATGTAAATAGCCTGAAACCGGTAAAGTCATGGTTTAATGCACTTTTTGATGATAAACATTGAAGCTAGGATTAGAACGGCATGATAACTTGGGTAATCAGGTATTGCCGAACAAATATCCTAGTTAGAAGAGAAACAGTAATTACAAACATTGAAGCAAGCACAAAGTAACTTACTACTTTGTTAACTCCTCGTAATAATGTGGTATCGTCTCTACTCATAAAGCATATATGTCCTACGCATAAGCGATACTCTCTTTGATAATGATTGGAATATCAAAACATATCGTTTACTGTTTCGAAACTATTAAGTTAGATCTTCTTAAGTACCGACAGAAGCACGTTCGTTGCTGTTTCGAACTAAAATCTTGCGAGTTTGAAAATTACGTAATTTAGGACCGATCCATTGGATAAGAATTCAGTCTTCGACGTCTTTTTTCAACCTGTTGTGTAATTTAGAATTTAATAGATAAAAAGAATAAAGCTGTTTAGGATAAGCATCGAGTCTTCTGCATATATGTTCAACGCGTCAGACTTTAGGACTCGCTGAATAAAAATCCACCTTTCGTATGCTGGTTCATTGGATATAAAAACTGTCAGTTTAAACTCTTAGTCATTCAGGATTCATTAGATATAAAATCGTTACTTAAACAATTTTTCAGTCGTTCAGTTATTCAAAATTCAGCGGATAAAATCTAGCCGCTGTTACATATTTGTTCAATCTAACATTCATTTTGAAATTCGTGGGTAAAATATTACACTTAGTCGTCCGTATTTATGACTCTCCGCATGAATATACAAGTTGAATCGATTTCGGTTGTTTAGTTATTATGAAATAAAAAAATCCGCTAGTAAAAGTTTGTTCATCCAGTCTGTCAATCTCACGTACCGCCCAGTCGATCCAGTCTGTCAATCTCACGTACCGCCCAGTCGATCCAGTCTGTCAATCTCACGTACCGCCCAGTCGATCCAGTCTGTCAATCTCACGTACCGCCAGTCGATCCAGTCTGTCAATCTCACGTACCGCCCAGTCGATCCAGTCTGTCAATCTCGCGTACCGCCCAGTCGATCCAGTCTGTCAATCTCGCGTACCGCCCAGTCGATCCAGTCTGTCAATCTCGCGTACCGCCCAGTCGATCCAGTCTGTCAATCTCGCGTACCGCCAGTCGATAAAACTCTAGCATCAATATCTTTGTTACTTTAGATTGAATAGATAAGAACAAATCTAGAACGCCTTTCATTGCCCACTTGTATTGCTTAGCATTAGTGCTTTTCTGCTTACGTTTAAAACTTAAATTAAACCTTAAGCCTTAATTACAACTGCTAAGTTCTTGTTAGAAGTTAATTTCCGTTAAAATACATTAATGCGGTGTCTTACCTTCAAACGACCTACATGTTCAACGCTAGTTTCAGTCCGTAGTTATAAAACAGATTACCAGTAATGTCACAAACAAGAATTATTCGTAAAAGTTCATTTCCATCTTCTCACTAAAAGCTTTTACGCAAATAAAACTAAACTTAGAATAAACTATCTCAGGAAGTGAATGGGTTAAAAAGCCAAAAATACCACCAAAAGTTAAAAGATCCGTTTAAAAAGCCAAAAATACCACCAAAAGTTAAAAGATCCGTATGCACTTAGGCCACTAAGCATGTTCAGATATAAGAGTGCGTTGAAAATGACGCTTCAGTGAATCTAATAAGTTGGTATTAACTTAATTTTGAATATTGGCATAGAAGGTATTACGTATTACCAAAAGAAGATACGTTTTCCGACTGAAATTTAAGAAAGAGTAAAAATATCTGTTTGCTTGAGTGAATCAAATGTTCTTCACTCCATAAAACTAAACATTAGAATATACTACTGGTTCTTAATGAATCGCTGTCTTTTCCTAGGTAGATAAAAAATAAGTAGTTTATCTGTACCTAAGATTGGGTTTCAACAAGAACCTTTGATGTTCGTATATCATATTTGGACGTAGTCTGCGTGGTAGAATATGTTCAATTCATTTTCTCGAAGCTTAGGTTCTAACAAACGTTCTGAAGGTATGAAAACAAAAAATTCTACTCTCCCTTAAGATATCTGCTGTCATATAAAATCATCACTATGAACATACTAAACAGTAAGAGTTTGAAATGTCTTTGGTTTGGACCCGGCATGGCCAAGCGCGTAAGGCGTGCGACTCGTAATCCGAGGGTCGCAGGTTCGCGCCCACATCGCGCTAAACATGCTCGCCCTCCCAGCCGTGGGGGCGTATAATGTGACGGTCAATCCCACTTTTCGTTGGTAAAAGAGTAGCCCAAGAGTTGGCGGTGCGTGGTGATGACTAGCTGCCTTCCCTCTATTCTTACACTGCTAAATTAGGGACGGCTAGCACAGATAGCCCTGGAGAAGCTTTGTGCGAAATTCCAAAAAAAAACAACAAAATATTTGGTTTGTTTGTTTCAACTTTACGTTCCGCGAACAAAACAAAGAATAACGTAACTTACGGTTTCAATATTGTTAGGTTTCAGATATTTCACGGAGACTTATGAATCTGTAAAAGGTATGCACTTATGATATTGAGCTTTACGCTTGAAACACCGTTACATGTTCACAGACAAAGGCTAAATAAAACCATCAATGCAAGCATGCAGTATTTGAAAATCAGTATTTACTATACGTGATAGTTAGGACTGGTAATGTGATCCGTCTAGAACGACTGACACAGGCAGTTTTTAGAGCTATGATACAATCAGTAGTTGTCACGGCTGGTATTTTCGGTTATTAATAAAATTATATTAATGGGCCCAACACGTATAAAGAAGCTGTACAAAACAGCATTAAACGTCACTTTCTTTATAAAGTACACAGAATTTTGTTTGTTTATCTGCTGGTTTGTTTATTTTGTCTGTGTATGCTAAAATAACCCAAGATAAAAGTCAACACATGATACCAAACTAGGCATCATATAGAAATCTGATCACATACAATTTAGGTGATACGTTAGCCCGATTTTCAGCAATGAATGAAAAAAAAATGATGCTATTAAGAGCACTTGGAAATTACCGAGTTCCTTTTTATTATACATTGAAAGTCATTAGAAGAGATGTTGAGTTCACAATAAAGATTGAGTCCTATTATTGTACTAATAATGAACATCGTTACAAGTCTAAACAGAAGATTTCATTCGGTTAGCTTCAAAGATATAAAGATCCTACGAAATCATATTGCTATAAATATGCTTGTAATTATTCAGCGTCCTTGCGTCGTGATTTGTGTAATTACTTGTGAAACGTCTTATAATGGTCGTGTTTAATCTGGAGTTAGGCTTGTCTACGATGATGTGTATTTGATATATCTCAAACTACGTAGATACTTCAAACGCAGCAAAATTCCATTTTTATGAATGTAGGTTAGAATTCTTGCAATTCGATATTTCTATTTATTTATTTTTGTCCAGTAATTATGAATTATGTATTTTCATGTTTTATAGCAGTACAGTTTTACGTCTTGTTATTTACATATGTAGATATTCGAGGATCATCCATAAAGATAATGAAATCTAGTTTTCTTACCTGATGTGTCCCAAACTGTAAAATTTATTGTGTAGTCCCCAACCTCGTAACTCGTCGTGTAACGTTCAAACCCTGTCGGGGTATACACCTGTAACATAATAAAGTAACTTAACTAAACATTCGTTTTAAATCAAATATTTAATAGCACTTGTAAAATATTTCGTTTGGGTGAATAAAAAAGGGGCATTTCATTATTAATACATGTATGATTGTTATAGATATAAAGAATTATATTTGTTGACATATATTGCATGTTTGAAATAACTGACCAATCACATAATAAAGCAATAAGGTATTACTCACCAAAACTTTAATTGGTTGATATTTAAATACACGTCAATATTTAAAAATATATATATATATATATATATATCCGACAGAAACAAAAATCAAGCTTCCATTCCAATATAATTAACGAGCTCTGTCATTAGACGCCAAATGATACTTGGAAGGTTTAAAATCTATATTACTATACGTCAATGTGTATTTGTAAGCAACACTTTCATAAAGAAATACTTGTTACTACAGAATTATATATAAGGTATATCAAATTGTAACCCTAGCAAAGAAAGAGCTGTCAGTTAATCCCAGTGTGAACTCAACCTTGACCTATGACTTGTACAAGACACTGTAAAAATGTCAGCACATCCCTTTCTTTGAAGTTTTAGCTTTGCTGAAAATGTTTACTGATTCATAGAGGGCTGACTAATCCTTCCTGAATTTATTAATTTTGACAAAATATTAATTTTCAAGTGTGCCAATTTCTTTACATACAAGTTTAGCCAAACTCTGGGCGTGTCTTAACCTGTTGGTTAGTTTACCAGGCTGCGAGTCTGAAAATCAGACCACTGCAACACTCCATACTTTCAGTTAGTAGCAATATTAAATTGCAAGTTGCCGTGTAAAAGGCAGTGTTGCTGACTGGTTGTGTTCTGATATAGGTATAATCATGACTACACGAATAAGAAACATAACTCCTTCAGTCACATTACTCTTATTTAAAACCTTTTGTTAAAGAGCTCAGTTACATTGGATATAGCGAAACAGATCGCACTTACAGCTTAGTGTTTAGTCTTAGTTAAATACAAGTTCGTTTTATTTTGTTTTTTTTTTGGTGTAGAACAAGAGGTTTAATTTATACGAGGATCAGAATATCTTGATAGATAGAATTGCAATCAGTAACTATAATATAATCGATCTTACATGATAGAATATAATAGCCCCATCTATTGGTAAGCCATACAAATAACAATAATATCAACAAATTTACCTTCCGACTCGTCCCCCGCTGGGACAGCTGTAAATCTACGAATTTACAATGCTAAGGTTAGAGGTTTGATTTTCCTCGGTGGACACAGCAGATAGCCCGATGTGGCTTTGCTATAAGATAAAATACACACAAACCCTTTTGACGTTTTTTGTTAATGACTGAAGAAAATAAGGATCGTAATGTGTAGGCTTAACGACGGAAGCGAATATACAGGTAAAGTGGAGGCTACAGACGAAATGCTTGATATCTATAGAAGCATTTATGTATACTTTCACTGTAAAGTTTTATTCAATGAAAGGTTTCGAGTTGCTTTTCTCTGGATCAAAATAAAAGAAAATATCTAAAAGTAGAGAAGTCAAATACTTGTAATTGGAACAGAACATACTACAAAAAAGAAAATCACTCTTTATACTTGTAGGAACCATAACACATTAAACCAGTAATATGTAGAAGACGTTGAAAAGACAATGAATCACACACACACACAAATAAACAAGTATGTATATATATTTATATGATACTTTCCGGGCATCGTATGGCAAGCCTTTTGTGGGGGGGGGAGAAAGGGGAGGATTATGGAGATTCTGGGCTGACTTTGGTATACAGTGCAAAATTTCACGAGTACCAAACAGATTCGCGTTTATTCCTATTTAGTTGAATCTTATAAATATATGTGAATGTTTACGTATTACTACCTAATATTATATTATATCTACATTTTTTACTTTTGTGTCTAAGTTTCTGTGTTCAGTTTATTTTAAAAGTGGAATCCTCTTTTCTTTCCTAGTAACTCTCAGTAAGAGACTGCCCAGCATGGCAAGGTGGGTTAAGGCGTTCGACTCGTAATCTGAGGGTGGCGGGTTCGAATACCGGTCGCACCAAACATGCTTGTCCTTTCGGCCGTGGGGGCGTTATAATGTGACGATCAATTCCACTATTCGTTGGTAAAAGAGTAGCCAATGAGTTGGCGGTGGGTGGTGATGACTAGCTGCCTTCCCTCTAGTCTTACACTACTAAATTAGGGACGGCTAGCACAGATAGCCCTCGAGTAGCTTTGTGCGAAATTCAAAAACAAACAAACAAAAACAAACGTAACTACCAAAAACATTAGGAAGTAGATATGAATTACGCTTTTTTGTGTTCCTGGAGTATCTACAAATTATAAGAAAAAACACAAATGTTTAGTCTAAACAATTTAAATGTCATAACATTATACAGCTATATATATACATTTATTATTTTTATTTTATTGACTTTTCAGCCGTATATGATTAATATTACAGAAATTGCAATGATGTGACGCACGTGCATTCATGTTACGTTACCAGTAGTATAAAACTGTTCTTTAATTTTATTTATTTTCTTCAAACATTGAACAGTAAATAAAGAAATATAGAAAACGAGGTTTTTTAGGAGGTTTATAAATCACGTGCTGCATGTCATAATTTGCTAAACCTTGTCAAAAAATAAAAAGGGCACTTTGGTGGCGTAAGGATCGGAAGATAGTGGCTTTTGCCCTACCAGACACTCCCTTCGGCACTTCGCTGCATTATACCGTTACTAAACAAGCTTTGTAATAAATAAATGACTAGCGAGGAATGCTAACATTTGTCTGACGACAAAGCGTTTTCAAAATACTTTTTCCCCAACACAATTATCACTTTAAAGTATTTTTGAACGGTGACAGATAGGATTGGTTTAAATAAAGTAATTTATTCCGACTAAAACAGCATTGCATTCATTTCTTCACACAACGCACTTTATAAGTTGAATCGAATGAATTGAATTTGAAGAAATATTGATAAAAAAAATGATATAAACCCTATAACCCATGTTCGGGTTATAGGGGTGTTATCATTTTGTATAAACACTTCCTGAAACCACGTGTTTTTCTGATGCCATTAATCGGAGAAATCTCGCATCCTTCCCGATGGAATTTAACATCTGTTCATTATACCACATGAAGTAAACGGCAAGGTGTTTACGTCGACTTCTGTGTAATATATTCAAGTCAGGAGAAGAAAGGGTACTTGAGTGTGTTTTTTTTCATTCATTCCTCACAAACCTCAGATTAATGCTGGATGTCTACAGCACGCCGTCCTGTGAGCGAAGAAAACATTCACGAAGATTGGCAACAGGGATAATCCGGTTTTACTAACTGACAAACACAATGTGATATTTAATTTCGCATTTTACCAGCTGAAATGAAGTCAACGTCGAGGTGTTTACGTCAACTACTGTCTAACTTTTTTTTCTGTCAGACAAGAGCAGCCAAAGAGTAGGCAATATATTCTGCTAACAACTCTATCGATTTGAAGTTAACGATGGCTATATGCAGAAAACCATTTCTATAATTTTGCGTGGAAATTTAAAACAAGCAAACAAATACTTTCCACTTCCATTAGTATTAAAGGAAATATTTGGCAACATGTAATAGCAATAGTAAACGAACAAGTGATTTATTAAGTTTTGAGAAAGGTAATTTATTATATTACTAAAAAGAATGATAAAACTCGCCTACAACCTCATAGGGAAAAGATTAATGTATTACGTCTGGTTGGAAACCGAAATAATTTATTACAACGCGACTATCTTACGTAGAGTCTTCACACGAAACATCGTAATAACCGACTTTTTTCAGCAAACCAGCTTATAGTGACAGCTTTAAATCTGTTACGCGTTTAAAAGTCAGCTCGTGTTTTGAGCACGAGATACACAAGTTCGTGCGACACGAGGTCTCACAGTCATCTGGTTTCATGAGACGAACAAAAAGAGAAACAAAACTTGATGTAATGAAGATTTCGCTTCAAGTGTTTGTTAAATTTTATTCTTTAATACAAGTCACTTCCTTACCTGACTAACAAATTAAAAATAAAAACAACTTCCATTTGAGTAAACACAAACAATCTGAGAACAGCTTGAATAAATTTACACAGATTCAATAAACACAGTGTTTAATACGTAAAATAGTTAATATTAATATTAAAAATAAATTAAAATTACCTAATCACTACTTGTTTTAAGTTTTAACCCTCAGCTTTAACACTTAAAATAATTTTGAGCGTCGAATCCTATCCTCCGACTTTGTTCGAAAAATTATCACTTGAATTTATCAAGTTTTTCAAAAGCTTTTTTTTTATGTTCATGCCTTGAAAACATGACAAAACCATTGTGATAAAAGCTAGTTAAATCTTCAAAATACAATAAAGTCGTCGGATTATACAAATACGGCTAAACCACTGTAACAAACATTCGCACGCAGTATACATTACAGTATTATCCATACTTCAAAAAAAATCACAAAACTATCGTGATAACGAAGTTATACTGTAATATTTTATCACTTAAAAATTATTTAGCCTCTAGCCTGTTAGCTTTACTTAATCACCTACGCTGAAATACATTACACAAAATAAAATTGTACATTACAAATGTTGTAAAGAAATAATAGGTGAATTTGTTTAGAAAAAATAACAAAAAATAACGACAACACCACAAACAGCTTCAGTCCTCCTACTGCTAATTGTTCATCAAGATAGCATTATGAAGAAGCTATCATGATATAAAGTATTTGGTAACAAAAGGTTCTTCTCAAGTACAGCAGAAATAGCCAAGACTGTAATGACATTAAATTCAGTTTCTATTATTAGAAACTAGCTTTTCTTATTTTATATAAAAGTACTTGTTTGTTAATGTTAGAACCTTTGACGCAAACTACACATATACCATCTGCGCATAATCGACCTTAGTTTTGAACTGATGGGCTAGAACTAAGACATTCAGTCATTAGCACCTTCAGTCAACACCCTGATCACTCTTGTCTGATTGAAGTCAAGATTTGTTTGTAAGTCTTACATTGCACCCACGGCCCTGAACTGCAGAGCACATTTGTGCGACAACAGGACGCGAATAAAAAACCACAAATTCACAGAGTGGCATGATAAACCCTGACCTTTGTACAAGAAAGAGAACTAATAACTTCGTCTGTGAATAACGTGAACTTCCTTAAGTATTACACTGCATATTACCAAATTCTAAATCAACCTCCTTTCAATCGAATATTACATTTTAATGATGCGTAGGTCTCGTATTATCAGTAGAGTTTTGCACGATCATATTTTAAGATTGTGGTAATGATTCTTTGTTGCTTTGAAATATTGCGCTTCAAGGTACGTTTAAATGTTGGTTTATTTGCAAGTTAAGTTACATACAACAGCTTCCGTTTTATTTTTAACATTTAAAAAATCATTTTGAAACAGTATTTAAAACAAGAAACCAAAAACGCCAAAAGATTTAACTTTTATTAATGCATTGCATTAATAAAGTGTTGATAACATCAGATTTGCCTTGTTCAAAACATATTTGGTTCGATAAAAATTACAACGAAGTTGATGTTCCTGTACTGCACTAAAGAGCTAAGACTAACATTCATAATTTTCTCTTATGTTTTCTCACTCTTGGTAGTAACTCATCAAATTTTAACTAACGACACTGAAATGTTGGTGGTAAGATTAGCTTTTAATACTCAAGTTAATTGACTAAATGTTGCTGTGAACAAAAGTGATTTAGTAAACTAATAAACTAACCGAATCATTGTATTAACAGAAACTTTAATTTCCATTATGTTATTGTTAGTATAAAACAAAACTGGTAAGTTTTAGTAACCAGAATTTCTGTTGTGACTAAAATACTGATTTCATCTCTACATTATTATAATTCATAAAGTTCCTTTATCTATAGATAATCATTTTAGTAAAGTCCTTTATCCTATTATTGTTAATTACAGTATATTTAGCTATATATTCGTTAGTAAATTAAAATTTAGCTCTAGACTACTGCCGTTATTAACGCATCTTTAGCTCTAGACTGTTGTCATTAGTTAAGTACCTTTAACTCTAGACTACTGTCGTGACTAGATTAACACTCCTACGAAAAGACGTTTCTAGTCCTGATTTCTCCAAGCCCGTTCCCCTGGCTGTGATTTCGCTAGATAGTAGATAGGGACAGTGGGAATCTCGTTAATCCATTCATTAATGGATTTAAATGGCAATTTCATTTAAATACAAAATTATTAGCCTAATATTAATAACCTTTCAAGTTGCTCTGGGGCCTATTAGGCCCCACTTTTCGTAGGAGTGTTAAGATACTGATGATTGATCAGTTTTATTTGTATTAAACGTATGAATATTTATGGTATCATATATTAAGAAGCTGATTTTATTTCTAAGATAATTTCCAGTCAATTTCCTTTAATACAGTATTTCTAGCTGTATGCTATTATATTTAATAACATATAGTTATTGCTGCTGTCATAAAGGGGCTTGAAAGCCTGTGAAACCGGAGTTTGTTATGACTTATAAACACGCTTTGAATAAATATCACACATATATAGGCTAATCTGAGTTATTATCTGTAATAAAGTATCTTTATCTCTAGGTTTATGATAGTATCAATCACGTGGATCAAACAGTGTAGCAAGTCACGCTAAAAGAAATAAACTTTAGTGCTTTGACAAGTAAACCTGTCTTTTTCAGTGGTCAAGAGAGGGCAGGATCCACCAGTCAAAAACGTTAGGGTTTCATTAGTTGCTTTTTTTAATGACTTATTTGTGGACAAAGTGTGTTTAACGCTGAACAGTTCTGTTAAAGTGTTTTCAGATATTATTATGAGTAATAATAAAAACATATTTACAAACATTATGAGATACAATTTGTCTTACTTCATCAAATGTATTTTATACCAAAGCACTGCTATTTTTCTCAAATAAACCATCAGTAACACCACACTACCTGTGGTTAGATATTTTAATATACTTTCTTCTTACCTCTAAAAAGTTATCATTTGTGAACCTATGGATCAGAGCAGTTTTCCCACAACGACTATCCCCTACTAATACGACCTTACAGTTGAACTCTTCCATCCTTTCCATCCACTGGCTTATCACAGAAACTGTAAGGTGTACGGACGGATCAGACTAGCAACAAAACAAACCTGTTAAAAAGTGTCTGTTAGAATTTTCATATCACTCTGCTATATCTGTAACACAACTTTAAAAATGTCGTTTTTAAGAATTGTCATAAATCTTAAAAAAGTATGTGTTATAAGAGTTTGTGTTACCGTAAAAGTAGCAATTGGTGTTATTTTATTTTGAAATGACGTTTCGAAGAGATTTAAGATTAATTTAAAAATGTACTACCAGATCTTAAGATTATTAATTAAACCATGCCACCTTAATATTAAGGTCTTAAATTTTTATGTTATGGATGTAAAAAAAAAAAAAAAGAGTAAACTAGATTCAAGCAATCATTTTAAGGCTTTAACTTAAACGGTGATCATCTTATAATCTGGTAAACCGAAATTCCTACGTCCACTCCAAAAATATCAATTAACCGGATAACAAATCAAATGGAACTGAATAGCCTAATCATTAGAAAGCAACATTGACGAAAATCAATCGGTAAAACTCAGTAAAGATGTTTACTTAAACGTTACAACCCTAAATCATAGGTTAAAGATTAGGCTGAAATTTATCCTTAAAGACTTTTACATTAATAATTTTGGCGTAATGTATATACAAGCGACTGTTCAAAAAGAAATATACAATCTTAAAAATATACAGAAGTTGAACGTGTTATATTAAACTGATTTGTAAGTTTAGCCATGTTGTTCGTGAGAATATCCATGCAACGTAGTTTTCATTGTACCTTGACAAGTAAAGTTGTCACTTCCAAAATATATCTATCCTCCTTGCATGCTTTCCTTAATCCATCTAGTGATAAAGGACGGGTTTCTGGTGCCCATTTCCCTAATCTAATAGCAAATAAATACATATGTGCTGCATCCCACGAGTCGGCAAATGTGGCTTCGTATAGAATAGTAAGAATACTTGTTTTAATCCCCATATGCTTAACGTATGCGACGGTTGAAAGATATGTTATGAAAGTAACCTATGTGCAAGTGAATTATGTCACTTTTCCAGACGGAAATCTTTTTTGATTACTACGTGTACTGTTGCCTAAGGCACATAGTAAGCTTTTACCGATATTTGTATTCGTAGATTCTCGTCTGTAACAGGTTTCTTCTTACAAGGTTCTAGTACCACACTTGATCTGTATTCCTTTACTTTTCAATGCCATTAAGTACAAAGGATATCTCTGTTCTGAAAATTATAAATCCACAGACTGAGCTCATCCTTATGATCTGAGAGTATTAATATTTTTGCATAGGAAAGGGTTGTTAGGTGTCAAAATGTAATTCTGAAGCATGACGTTCCAACGTGACTTTATATCGATTGCGGTTGTCACGTAACTTTCTGATTAATATATTCAAAACAATTTTAATATAACATACTCAACAGTGTATATGAACAACAAGTCTTAAGCTCGGTAAACTCTTTTTTTTTTTACGTTGAAAGTTCGACTCAACAAACGACTAAAGGACCGTTAATAATCAAGCCTAATGTTAGTAACTTCATAGTTTTATCAAGCGAGCTTACGTTTTAGGAACGAAACTATTACATTTGTTAGTCTTACAGAAAATTATTTACAGCCTTCCTTTACTAGTTTATTCCTTTTTTTTTTTCAAATATCGGTATTTTGATAGCATTTCAAATCTATCGCATGATTAGAAGGCGATCAAACAACAAGTTTCATGAATTATGTAATCTTAGATTTTGGCTATTCCATTTCAAAAGGAAACGTACTAAGACTTACTTAAATTAGTATTACCTAGATAAAAATCGAATTACCAGTCTTTTTCAAGTTTTCGTGCGAATATAAAATTTTATATGAATAAGGAATTTTAATCTTAAACATACAACTTTATTTCTTACAAGTATACCATTTTCTGGGCCGCAGCATGGAGAAACCAGTTGACAAGTTTGGAGAGAATAACCTTATTGATTTTCAAGATATCGATTCAAATGTTTTTTTGTTGTTTTTTGGTTTTTTTTTTCATATAAAACTCGGAAGCCATCTTTTATGGTTTTTCGTAAACGTCTAGTGCTTAAACATTGAATGAAAAACACTATCCCACAGTTACAGCTACCTGAAATAAAATAAACGCATTTTTGTATAACAGTATAGGAGAAAGATTTTCCGATTGTTTTAATGCATATTCATCAAACCTGCGATCAACCAGTTGATAAGATAGCGCCCCTAGTAACACAGCGGACTCACACCGCTAGTAAACGAATTTCGATATCGGTGGTGGGCGAAGCACAGATAGCCCCTTGCGTAGCTTTATACTTGATTACGAACAATCCATCATTCGTTCTTTTAAGTCCAATAAAGAGGGCCAAATTACCACCTCCCACTCTGGTAACTCAGTAGTACGTCTGAGGTGATATACCGACAAACACTGGGTTTCGATATCTACAGCAGGAAATGACATATGGCAATAGGATTAGCTTTGCGCTTGACAACAAACAAACATAATTACGTTTAACGTTTGCTTTCTATACTCCGTAAGTAGTTCTTTTTTTAAATACGTATGCGCATATTTTTCTAATAACAAACAAAATATATGCACCGAATCTCTGTGAAACTTGTATAGTGTGATACAGTAGAGTATCTTATGTTATAATCCGACAGGAACGGAATTTTAAGGCTGTGCCAAGGCAACACGACATATGATAGAGCATCATAAATCTCTTAAGACTCCATAATAAACAGTTTGTTTCGGATTTTTGCACAAACCTGACAGGCTAGAGGGAAGGCAGTCTTGTTTACACGAACACAATATATACTCTTCAAAACAAGAAACGCAAAATTTTTGTTATTTTAAAGAGAAATATATGTAATAACGTTACAAGCTCAGAGTATGTGATGTTACACGTGTTAAGGCACTGACTGTCAGACCAAAATGACAATAAAAGTTGTGCACTTTGAAAACGGAGGAAAACATCGGATTTTTCGCCAAAACGCATTCGTGTCCAATAAATTTGTTTGAGAGATATGCATGTTCTGCAAGTGCAACATGTCCAAAATCCCTATAAAAGTGACGAGTTCTCGGTTTCCATAGCTCAGTGTTAAGCCACCGACACGCAATACAGTTACGCCAAGACTGACTGAAGCACAACGCAACAATGCCATTGGTCGCTTGGAAGCAGGCGAATCTCGATCAGATGTTGCCAAAGCTGTGAATGTCCACCCAAGCACCATCACAAGGCTATGGAATCGTCACCAACAACATGGATCAACTCGTGACCTTCCACGATCTGGCAGACCTCGTGTGACCACGCCCGCACAAGACCGCAACATCCGGTTACGTCACCTTCGGGATAGGACCACCACTGCGACGTCTACTGCCTCAACCATACCAGGGCTGCGTAAGATTTCCGATCAGATCGTACGCAACCGTCTACGAGATGCAGGAATCCGACCTCGACGTCCAGTCAGAGGCGTCATCCTCACCCAGCAACATCGTCAAGAACGGCTGCAGTGGACTCGGGCACATCAGGTATGTCCTCATCGACGATGGAGGCATGTTTGGTTCAGCGATGAATCACGTTTTACGCTTCATAGGCAGGATGGAAGGACCCGTGTTTACCGTCGCCGAGGTGAACGTTTTGCAGCAAACTGTGTGCAGGAAGTTGACAGATTTGGTGGTGACAGCGTCATGATGTGGGCTGCCATCGCCTACAATGCCAGAACAGACCTTTTGCACATTCGAGGGAATCTTACGGCTCAACGATACGTCGACGAAATTCTTAGGCCCCATGTGCAACCCATCATGGTGAACGTCAACGAGGTTTTTTCAACATGACAACGCCCGTCCTCACACAGCCCGACTCACCACTGTTTTCTTGAGACACCACAACATCAACGTTCTTCCCTAGCCCTCCAGATCACCAGATTTAAACCCCATCAAACATCTTTGGGACGAGTTGGACCGACGTCTGCGACGGCGACAACCTCAACCGTAGACTCTACCTCAGCTTGCATCAGCTTTACAGGCTGAGTGGACAGCCATTCGTCATCTCATCGCTTCCATGGGCAGGAGATGCCAAGCAGTTATTGATGCTCACGGGGGGGCATACTCGTTATTGACGTTGAGTGACGTTAAACTTCACCTAATGAGCGTGGACTTCGCCGACTTCGGATGTTCAGCAGTGAATGTGCAAAGTTTCACACATATCATACAGAACTACCCGGAATAAACTTGTTAACAATTTGTCTCAAATTTTGCCTTTTGAGTTTCTTTTTTTGAAGAGTATAATTTCACCGTCACTCTAATAGCATTGTATATAGTAAAGCTTTGAGAACATTAAAAGTTTAATGTCCGAGGGTAAGAATTTTTTTAAGTTATAGCTTATAGGATAAATGGCCACCTTAATTAAGATATTTGTAAATTAGGTAGGAGTTAGAGAAATATGTATACCCTTTTCCATTATATGCGCATCAGGAATACAATAGCGATTAGTAGGCCTATCAAAAGCTTTTGTTGAATTATTTTCCAATCTCTTGACGCAAAAACACGCTCTATATTTTGAGGCCATGTATGTGCTATAAGATCGACAATCATATCTCAGTATTCGATAAGACTAGAGTAGCTAAAGGATTAGCGGTGGGTAGTTTCAACTAGTCTATCATTCCTAATTGGGGATGGTTAAGCGCATAACTTAGGTAGCCTTGTGTAATGTTCTGAAACAAAGAAAACAAAAAAAGTAAAATGTTGATTTGCATGGTAGTAATTATAGAATTTAATTATAGATTTATTTATTAATAGGTAGACGTGTAATCATGGGATCATGATGAAATTGAACATCTGATGTTGGGATGTTGAAATGTATACATGTGATTATTTAAAAAAAATTATACACACACACACATACATACATACATACGCACACACACGACCCTTAAAAATACACCGAGGTTGTATACGTCATATTAAAATGTTTTGCAGCCTGACCATTTTTCTATTGTGGGCACAACTAATTGTAATGAGACAAATCGGTTTCCTTCAAATCATTCTTCTAATATATTTGATCACTGTATAATGTTCAAATAAATCGTTCAAATAGAAAAATAGTTGCTTCATTTACAGAAAAAAGGACCTAAAAATAAAAACTATTATGGAACTAATAAATAGCTCGTGAAATTCTTAGAAACAGAAACTATATAAAAATTCTACACATTGTTCTAAATCTTGCCAACTTTCAGGCAAATCCATACAATCAATCTATTGATCCCTAAAATAGGAACGAAACTGCTCGTGGTTGTATTTATCTGAATCCTTGCAGTGAATTTCGAGAGGACTCAAAGATCTCTTCATCCCCTCTTCCATACCAATTTTGATGTGAACCTGTGGATCCAGTACCGAGAGCCCACCAAATAACCTTAGTCCCAAAAATATTCCAAAATCTGCATCTTGATTGTTTTTCAATGCCTGCTCAAATATCAATTACGATTTTAAGCAAATTGGATTAACCAAACATTAAAGCTTTACCCATTTTCGTAAGCATCCACGACTCTTTTAATCAAAATCTCTAGTAATATTTCTTGGGGTTAGGAATTGACATGCATAATTTCAGGCTGTTTCGTCAAAAATTGGATAAGGATTTCAGAAATCCAATTAAAATACATAATCACTAGGTTTACGGTGTATATGCTGCTTTTCTAGCTTTCCAGAGCCCCTCACAGTCGAAAACCAACGAATAGTTAAATCAGTGCTTATTTTCGTTCATCATTGTCCTTTTCCAACAGGCCTAGCGCCAACTTAGTTCTATCAGTAAGTATAATTTGATAGAATAGAACAGACTTCTATGGAAAAGTTATATAGTCTAAGAATACATTCTAAGTCTCAGTAACCATGTACGTCATCTTATTAAAAAAGTAAACAAACAAGTATTAGGAAAAAGTTATTACTGAATAAAAAAAACTATGTACTAACCTTGAAAAAAAGAAACCAAACAAGATAGAGATAGAAGTAGGTATCTCATACTATCCAGCTAATGATCACATACACTAAGACGCCTTGATTTACATGGAGAAAAAAAATCTCTATATTAGTGGCTTCCCACTTTATCTATCGAAAATTTGATGTTTGAATATACCCCAGCTTTCATTATTATACTATACTATACTAATTTTATGACTGTTTTACAATAATTGACCAAAGTTTACAAAATATGAAAAACATTTATGGCTCTGAAGTGGATGACGTAAAGGGTAGCGATGACTATGATTAATGTGTTGTGATTTGTGATGACAGAAACGTAAGTGTATACACTTTGTTCTTAATTAGTTCAAGTACTAAATATTTTCATATAAAAACATTTTTTTAAATATATTATCTCGTGTTTTTCAAAATATTTTTGTTATTGTGAGTAGGTATCTTTTAATATAAAATTCAATTCAAGCAATATACAAGTGAACAAGATAATCGGTTTTTTTTTGCAAGAAAGTCTGTTGCATGGATGTTTGTTATGTATACAAACTCCAAATCAATTTTTTCACTCAAATCTTGCGAAACTTTGAATTTGATATGTGTTTTTTATGGACTTTTCAAAAATAACTGTCCATTTTTGTTCCAGCTAATGAGTATAAATGTATAACATATCAACATAAACTTTCGTAGGCTTTTTTGTTCGCCACACAGTTTGGTACAAAGTTTGAATGAAATGGAACGAAGGTAAGTATTAATACTTAGAGATGGCATTTGCTCCGGAGATCCCTGAAGATATATAAAGGTAGGGAAAAATATATAAAAAAAAAAAAACTTTAGCCAGACGTTTCTCATGTTTAAACAATTCGTGTGGATTCTAAGCTTTCAGAACACAAGCATTAAAATTTGCCATCACACGTGGTATCGGATCATCCCATCTGGCTCATGGACTGTTAATGGGAATTTGAAGATCAAATTTAAATACGAATTTAAAACAATATCACACACATGAAATACAGGAGATCAACTTCAAATAAAATACCTTAACTTATAAAATTTTGATAATGTTTATTTCATACATATAGGAGAATTTAATTTTTTAAGCAGATAGTTAAGTAACCTTAATAAACTGTTAACATTATTAATAATATAAACAACTACTATTCTAATCAATTTCATAAACCCAAATTAACTTTATCGTTATGTTATGTAAGTATATTATTTTTGCAAAAATTAAATATTTCTTTTTAATTATGGTTTTTGCCTTATTCTTTATAGAAATATCAGTAATAGTTGTCAGTGTTGTTCCCTGTGGCAGACTTGTACAAATATTTTTTTTTTTTATTACAAATCACACCTTTCTCAAAATAACTAGTAAAAAAATGTTACAAAAAACAATAAACATTATGTTGAAAAACTCAAAAGAAATAAAATTGTAATGTCCATGATTTGGCACGGAAATATTAAATATGGATAAACATTTTTAAAATAAAGACTTTATATAGAAGGACAACAATTTAAAGATTTGATGCTTTACAGATTTTGTCTTACTTAGCATTTTATCAGCAATTATTTTGTTAGATTATGTAAGGTATTTTCATAACAATTTAAATAATTTTCTACTTTTTTTTTTATAAACATTCTTTTTAAGACGAAGTAAAATTTGCCTTATATGTATTATAGATGTACTGTATTTCAATGGATTGTCTATTGCATTTTACAAGTTTCGTAGTTACAACTAGTAATCATTTATATTGTTCTTAGTGGCGTTATGCAGGAATGGGAACACCCAAGAGTTAATAACAGATGCTACTGACTATCTGTGTTCTCTCTGGTTTCTTAGTTCAAAATCAAGAACGGTGATTTTGAGCAGACAGAGCCCTTGTAGTTTTGTGCAAATACTGGAGACGAATAAACTAATTGGTGTTGAAAACGACAAGAGATGGGCATTGGTAAAAGTCATCTTAATCACTTACTTTTCAGCAACAATTTTTGTTGCTTTGTTACATCTAACTTTACTTTTCATATTAATAAAACGCACATAGTCAGAGAGTAAACACATTCAAATTAATTATTACAGATCCCGCTAACTACAGTGGCAAAAATTATAAATTAGTGTGCCGGTACCGAGTTGATAACGTAATGCTGTTTCAAAATAATGAAAATGGAACCAATTAATCAAAAGGAAGTTTGGTTTTTACCTACATAAAGGAGTGATCTTAGATTTTGGTGATGGTAATTTTAACGTCAGATCATTAAGAACTTCTAATAACAATGTTTCCTAACACGTATACAAAGTTTGTCCTGATGACAGCAGTTTTTTTTAATTCTATGAAAGCATGAAATGACTTTATTAAAGTTCCGTTTCTTAGTTGATACAGTAACCAAAGGCATTAGCAAAGATTTAAATGACAAATAAACCACATTTAACACTTCCCATACAGGATCATTAACATGTATTAAGCAAGAGCAGAAAAGAGAGAGAGAGAGAGAGAACGAAATGTCTGGACGCACAACAGGTTTTCTTTAATTCGGTAATGGCTTTTATCATGACCACATCCACAGCTGCCAACCATGTGCGCGGATAGATGACAAGCGAAAATAAATAAAGCACTTCTCAGATTATACAGAAGTTCAGTGTTCCTTCTTCCACGCGTATCACTAACGTTCTTGAGTGTGATATAAAGATGTGCTTCTTCCTTCGCCCACCGGTTTTATTGTTTTGTAGGTTTAGAAAAAGCGGGCATTTGAAGCGGACGAACATCTGACGAGATTAAGATATTGAAAATAATTCAGGCGAGAGTGATCTTATTTTGAAATTAAGAGGAAAAACTGAGATGAATGATATAGTCACTGAAGTTTTCCTCATCACGGAAAAAGATGAAAGGAAAACATGCAAGATTGTAAGAATTAAAACGTAAAATGTACACATTTTGACTGTTGTTTAATTAGGTTATCGTTCGAACAAATCAGCTAAATGAAACAGTATATTTGTTGTCTTTCCTAACAAAAAAGAACTTTTACTTACTCGGTCACAGTATGATTTCGAGATGAGAAATACATTAAAAAAGATTAAATTAAATGGCTCTGAAAACAGAATGTAAAGCAAGAACTAACAGAGTGATTCAATCTGAGACGTCTAGTGAATTCTATCATTGAAGAAAATGTAATAAGTTTTTCATGTAACAATACATTCTCGATGAAACCAGGAATGTATTTTAAATAACTGTGGTTAAAATGATGTTTTTAGATTATAACTCTTTCAAGAACACAATACTTGCTATACGTCAATAATTTCGTAAAACAATTTTAAGTCAACAGTTACGTGTTGTTGGAAAAGTTCTTTGGGAGTACTTTACAGTTAACACTTTATTGAAATTTCCAAAAGAATTCTGTATTAGAATAACAACGCATAACATAAAAAAATAAGAAACAATCGTCTGTGGGTATGATTACCTTCTCCGTTTACCCTCACGTTTCACGAATTTTCTACTTTTATCTGTGTCTCGTCCTTTGTCATCCACAACACCCAGAAATATAATCTGTAAATGAAAAATATTTTCCGTTTTTAGTAGGGCTTAACAGTTTAGTTAGAAGACCACTTCCTACCGTTAGAAAAGTGAATAATCTGTTAAGTTTTTCTTAAGAAGTGAAATAAAATTATAGCAAGTTGATACATGAGATTAGATTAGATTAGATTCACGCCGAACGCAAAGCTATACAATATGACTACATTAGTTACTGCATGTATCGAAACTATACTTTTAGCGTTAAAAGCCTTCAGACTTACTGCTAAGCTACGAAGGACCATGTGGTTAGAAAATCACTCACATTTAATGAAGACTTTAAACCATAATGTAAAATAAAATATTTCAAAGTAAAGAAATTATATGAATGGATTTTTTACTTCTTAAACTGTAAAATATGCGACATGGATATCTTATAACGTATAATTATGTATATTTTACTATCATATATAAACTAGTAGGTCGTATTGTCTCATAAAATGCTGATTTATGCAATGGCGCTTTTACGTTTGACAGTTTTTATATTCTTAGATATATACGATCTATGAAGTTTCTTTGGGCTTTCTATCTCCTCTTCAATCAGTTATGATTAAATCAATAACACTGAAACTTATTGAAGCTGTAAAAGGTTATGCATACGTGGATTAAAAGAATGGTAGTAGCTTCACACAGATAAAAAACACAGGGAAAGAGTACAGAAACTGTTATACAGAAAGCATTATCATAAACTTTTAGTTAGAAAACTTATCACCCTGTCGTCAATTTCACTGTAAACCTTTCAAAATTGGTTGGGCTTAAGTGGATTTTTTATACCCCATTTAACAGATTTTACACATTCAGTGAAAATCGTAGTAGGGAAAAATATCAGAATGTTACGAGTGAGAGTGTAAGAAAATAATTACCAATAAAACATTACAAAAGCTTTTGGAATTACGTTAAGAACATTAAATTATCCTACAGGCTTTGTGTTTTTGCCTTTATAAACAGACGTTGGGGTACTTTGGTACAACTTTAATTCATTCATTATCATAGCAACTACGTCACACTTCGCGGAACATTTATTAGTATATATAAACAAGAGCCTACCATTTTGTATTCGTGCTTGTTTATATGCGTATTTAGACGTTCTAAAGAAAATTCACAACAGTAAAAACCAAGTTTCATAGGAGAATTTGAAAAATAATTTATCTTTTATTGAATGAAAACAATGCTTTATTTGAAAATTCCATGAAGTTATATTTATATAAAAACATTATAATATCTTGTTACTTTATTTTGTATCTTAGTCCAAAACCCTTTTTAAATCTGTCAGGATTATAACTATCGATATAATACGGCTCACGAACTTCAAAACCTAAGTAAAGCTTCTTGCTAAGTTGAAATATGCACAGTTCGAAATGCCTGGATAGTATTGTCAGTGGTTTTATACAGAGCCAATTTGGAAGGAAATTTGAACAAGAAAATTTTTCTGTCGGTTTTAGGTTAGTTGTAGGAATTTTCGAAATACAAAGTATTAGAATTAAATACTGCTCAATGGGCTTTGTGTTCTGCCCATCATAGGTATTGAAACCTGGTTTCTAATGTTGTAAGTCCGCAGACGTAAGGCTGTACCACCGGAGGGCTCAAATAGAACTAATATTAATTCGTATATTATCTTAATGCCGAAATAATTAATTATTTTGACTCCAAGCACATTCACTCCATTATTTCTATAAGTTCGGCTACAGTTTTTCGAAATCATATCTTTTAAAAAATAAATATATGTGCAAACCGCATTAATAAAGGTGCTTCTATAATACTAGTTACTACAAACATTTCAGCTGTTGTTTACTGGTGAAATCCTACATTGAAACACCTAAGAGACACCTTGCCTCAAGTTGCAGATTTATATGGACATTAAATCAATAAAATGTAACACAGGAAAATGTTACAAATCTGCCCTATTAGTTCCGCGTTTTAATGTATTTGATACTGTTATGGTTAATTAAGTGTCCTGTTTCGTTGACACTGTTTAAATGGACTGGGAGTGTCATCATAGTTGGGTTCTCCAGACAGTGGGGCGGAGAATTAACAGTTCACGTTCTATCACCGTAAAAACGCACAACGTACTTTGGAATCATGCATGGGCTCTCAAACTAACATTCAAATCATACTATTCACTCATACAAGAGTAGACGTAGAGTTGGTGGGTGGGTACTGTTGGGTAACTGCCTTCTCTGTCGCTTACTTTGAAACTAAGAATATAGCTTCTCTTTATAGTTTGGCGCGGAAGTTCTAAATATTTAGATATTTAGTTAATATCTGAATATTAACAACAGTAAAAGCTATAAAATGGTTAAATTCATCTAATGTATACTGCAACTTCTGAAACGTTAATTTTGCTCTACTTGTTTGTACTACAGTTCTACTTGGTTCTGCAGGTAATCAGTAATACATGTTTGGTTTAGGTGTATAAATCCTTTACTCACCACTAGTAACCAAAGTTGAAACATCTATCAGCCGTGAATTAGGCAATACTAGTCCGTTGCAGTAGTAGTGGTGAAGCAGACAAATTAGGCCTTTATCTTTTCGTCATTGAAGTACACGTTCGGTGAAGAAAATAAATCAACTAAATAAATAATCGGTTAGTCCGATGCATAATGATAAATAAATAACTGTACGCTACACGATTTACAAATAATCTAAAGTATTTTAGGTTATCATAGGTAACAGACTACACATCTAAACCAAACACACTGTTTGCATTCCACCAATTCATAAACTTCGCTCTTTCTAACAGCAGTAGTGACCCGTAAATTCGACGAAATAAGTCTGTTGCAGTGGGAGTAGCGAATTAAAGAACGAATTACACCTTACGTCGTGCTTTTTACACTGAAACACGTTTTCATGGAGAAAAGAACCACCATAAACAATATATACTACATGGCCAAAAGTATGTAGACACCCGACCATCACACCCATATGTGCTTATTGAACATCTCATTTCAAAACCACGGACATTAATATGGAGTTGGTCCCCCTTTGCTTCTATAATAGCCTCCACTATTCTGGGAAGGATTTCACTAGAATTTGGAACAAGGTTGCATGGATTCGCTCCTATTCAGCCACAAGAGCATTAATGAGGTTGACTACTGATGTCGGGCGAGAAGGCCTGGATCGCAGTCTGCGTTCCAATTCATCCCAAACGTGTTCGATGGGGTTGAGGTGAGGGCTCTGTGCAGTCCAGTCAAGTTCTTCCACATCAACTTAAGCAAACCATGTCTTTATGGACCTCGCTCTGTTCACGGGGGCATTGTCATGCTGAAACAAAAAAAAAAAAAAGAGCCTTCCCCAAACTTTTGCCACAAAGTTGGAAGCACACAAATCCCTATAATGTCATTGTTTGCTGTAGCATTAAGGTTTCCCTTCACTAGAACTAAAGTGCCTAGCCCAAACCATGAAAATCAGCCCCAGACCATTGTTTCTCCTCCACAAAACTTTACAGTTGGCACTATGCATTCACTTAGGTAGCGCTCTCCTGGCATTCACCAAACCCAGATTCGTGAGTAAGACTGCCAGATAGTAAAGCACGATTCATCACCCCAGAGAACGCACTTCCACTGCTCCAGAGTCCAATGGCAGTGTGCTTTACACCACTCCAGCCAATGCTTGGCAGTGCGTATGGTGATCTTAGGCTTGCGTGCTGCTGCTCGGACTAGAAAACCCATATCATGAAATTCCCGACGAACAGTTATTGTGCTGACGTTGCTTCCAGAGGCAGTTTGGACCTCGGTAGTGAATGTTGTAACTGTGGACAGTCGATTTTTTTTTACACGCTACGTGCTTCAGCACTCGGCGGTCCCATTTTGTAAGCTTGTGTGGTCTACCGCTTCGCGGCTGGGCTGTTGTTACTCCTAGGCGTTTTCACTTCACAATAACAGCACTTACAGTTGGCCGGCGCAGGTGTAGAAGGGCAGATATTTGACGAACTGACTTGTTGGAAAGGTGGTATCTTATGACAGTGCATTTAAGTGCATCAGTTAAAAGTCATTGCGCTCTTTAGTACGACCCATTCTACTGCCAATGTTTGTCTATGGAGATTGCATGACTGTAAGCTTGATTTTATGCACCTGTACTAACAGGTGTATCTGAAATAGCCGAACCCACTAATTAGAAGGGGTGTCCAAATATTTTTGGCCATGTAGTGTATAGTCACATTTACCTTGTGGGTTACATTGTAAGAGCTGTTAAGTGGATTTTATTGATGGCTAAATTTTGTTAGGTTTGATAACAGTATACTGGTTTTTATGATTTCAGAAACAGGGAATAAAAAGAGTAAAAAACTACTTTTATGCATCTTGCAAACAAAAATTATATTCCATTCTTTATTTAATGAATTCAAATGTTTAAAATACATATTTAGGTTTTGTTATTTTTTTTATTATGAAGGATATTTTGCATCGTTAGCTAATAAGATCAAGTTATTTTGACCTCATAAAGTTATTAGTACCGTGGCTGAAAGCACTGCATATAGTGAAAATACCCAGTTGATGAATCAAGCGTTCTATTATTTCTATTTAAGCTTGAATATTACATACCAATATCCGAAAATTTGTGGTAAAAATCATGTTAACAGTAAAGATACCCAGCTGATGAATCAATGTGTTTCATAGATCTATTGGGTTGAGGAATAATTCGAGAGTTTTTTCAAGTTAAAAAAAATATATTAATAAATGAAACGCTTTCGCAAAATATTTCATGTCATTTGGTAGATAATTTTTTGCTCTAATAGATGGTGTGTTTGATTTTCATATGTCTTTAATTTTTGCTTTCATTTTCAGCTCATTAAATGGAATGTCAAGTGGACAAAATCGAGCATTTTCGACACCATCTGCTTTTCGAATTTAATTTCTTGCAATTTCGTTTAAAACAATGCATACTATATACCTAGGTATTACATGAAATAAAGTATCATAATAAAAGTTTTGGGTGTAATGTGTTCATGAATTGAAGTATTGTATAGTCTTGCATGTAATGCTTGAATGAAATTATTTAAAAACGCTCACGAATTATTCCTCAACCTAATAGTTAACATGGAATGTTACATACCAATAGTCCGTAAATTTGTGATAAAATCACGTTAAATTTACATGTCTAGAAACTGTAAATGTTAAAGGATTTAGTATTTCGGACGGCCTGTCGTCGTCCAATCCAACTTATACTTACGCGTATTGAACAAAATGGCAATGGCCAGTGGGAGAGAAAAAATGGATCTAAAATTATGTTTACATATCTCTGATTTTGAATTTGCAAATTAAGAAAAATGTGAAGAAACGTTCACAGTTAACGTACTTTTTATCATACATATTTGTTTCATCGGTTTCTAATTGCTAGGTTTATTTGTACTTCTGACCGAGCCAGGTTGTTGTTTTGAATAAAGGTTATTGATAATTAGAATTTCCATCGAGACAATAATTTTATTTTACAATAGAAATAGAAACAATATCTGCTATTTTATTTTTAAGCTTTCATTCTTTAAAATTAACTTTGGACCTGCTGCGATTTTAGGGATTTCTAATTAAATGTAAGCCAAATCTTAAAAATTAAATATACTTTAATGAGGACAATTCTTTGTAATAACCAAACTAGAAATACTTAGTTTTATAAATTAACAAGTCAAAGATAAACCTTTCGTTATAGAATTATATAGTAAATCATTAGTTAAAAAAAATGTGATTCCATACTATCTCCGAACGTTTGACTATTTTATAATTTTTAGGTTAATTGTAAATACTAAGCCAATAACGTTGCATAAAATTTCAAAGGATTTATTAAAAAAATTAAAAGATAAAACTAAGTACTACAACCAATAAGATATGATTATTATAGCTATAAGAAAAGGTGTGGAATGAGCTATCTTATACATATTGAGAATCGAGATGTCTGTCTGTCCGTTCAACTGTCTCACGTTTACCACGGCAGTATTCCGCGCAGCATTTGAAAAGCTGTGAACTCGCGTACAGCTCAACATTTATTCACTTTTGAAATGACGGAAGAACAGACATGAATAATTTTGATGCCAAATTTTGTTTTGTAACCAGGATATTGTACACTAAATTGGTAGGAATTAACAAACTATCATTCACATAAAATGTGACGTAACCTTTCACAGTAAGTGGTACAAGTAGCCCAGAGTTTTAGCTCTGCGTAAAACAGAGTGCAGCACAATTAGCACTTTTAAAGTCTATGAAATAATTTTAATTGATAGATTATATTTTCCCTCACTGAGGCTGGGTACTTTTGCTTGTTATTTACAAAATACATAAGAATGTTAGTTGCTTGCCAGTCAGCTTTATTCATCAACATGATTATAAACTTTCAAGGACTTACAACAGTGATCATCCAACATCACAAGCTAGTGGATGTCACAGAAACAAATAATCGTTAAAACGCGCACACTAATCGTCTGTCGGAAAAAGTACGCAGACGTTTTCAATGACTCTTTATATAATAAAACAAATATAGATATATATTCATTTGGACAATGAAGATGTTTGCCATTCACTGAAGGAATACTTTAAGACTAGCAGTCTTTAACTTGTTTCTCATTGTTACGTGTTGTATTAAATAATATTGCAAACCAGTATTCAACCAGTAAACATTCTGATGAACCAATTTTAAAGTGCCCATTGTATTTGCAAGAGCAGCGCGCTTTTTGTTGTATTAATCGCCAAGCTGGACGTGGACTATCTGCACTGATCTACTGCACGGATCAAACCCAAACTCTAGCGTTACAAGTCTTAAAGCTACCGCAAGCGAACAGCATATGTCTTTATTTAAAGTTTATTTAAAAAAAAAAACCACCACCAAACAAGCAAACTAATTTTTTATATGAAATGGATGGTTTCACAGTTGTACAAGTTAAGAAGCATAAGACTGGACATTCGTCAAAGACCGAAACTATTCAGTGGCTTCACCTTCAAATACTGTATCAGAAATCTAACTTTTCTCTCAATGAGATTAAACTAATGGAACACTACTGCTTAGCTGTATTGTCCAGCGCTCTTTTTGTTCAGAGGTAGATACTCTCATATTAAAGAAGGCAGAAAACCGAGAGATGACAATTTATACGGACTAACAAAGCGAGTAACTTACTTTACTTATGTTTCAGACATATTTTTGTTATACAACTATTTTTTAAATACATAGCTGAAAGTTTTCAGTTGCTTAAAATTAACATATTTCAAATAGACATTAATTCAGTCACTTGGTTATACCCATGAACTTTCTTATCCATAAGTAGATCCTTCATATTTCTTCTATCACAGAAATCCATTAAATTCTATCCAAGTGGTTACCATAAAACATGAAGAAATAAAAAACTTTATAACAAGACGAGATTTAAAATTAATTTTATTTATCCACACAGATATTATTTTATAAATGTGCATAGTCATCTGGAGTAATTTAAAATAATTACTGATTTAGCTATTTTAACCTTTACTTTGGTCATATATTATTTATTTACAAACATATCTGCTCATGCTTGATGTCAAATATGTTTGACTGGGTCATTGATACTTTTGTGTCACATAGACACACAATACAAAAACGCTCTTTTTGGAGTACAGTACAAGAGTGTTTACATTTCACTGTTTTAAGGACCTGTTTGGAGTTTGAAAGCGAAAAAAACTTAACTAAGCAAGTTCTATGCTCAACGAGTAGACAGCCTTTCAGGTGACATTTTGTTTAAAGCAGCATATCCCAAGGTGTAAGGCGATCCCAAGAGAGTGCAAGTGGTATATTGAAGCACAAGTGACTAGAATATAGTCAAGAGTGAAATAATGCAAAATTAATCATTTTACTATATCTTTCATAATGTAAAATAATGAGTAATTACTACAACACGTAAAGAATTTTAATGTGTATTATATCTTTTTCACTCATTAGAAAAAGTTTTAGGAACACCAATTATTTAAAAGTTTGTTTTGAATTTCGCGCAAAGTTACACGAGGGTTATCCGCACTAGCCGTCCTTAATTTAGCAGTGCAAGACTAGAGGGAAGGCAGCTAGTCATCATCACCAACCGCTAACTCTTGGGCTACTCTTTTTCCAACGAATAGTGGGATTAGCGGTAACATTATAAAGACCTCACGGCTGAAAACAGATCACCTATGGTGCGATGGGGATTCGAACACACAACCCTCAGATTACGAGTCAGGCGCTCAAACCACCGGGCCATGCCGGACCATTTGTTAAAAAGATTCACTGTGAACATCATAATTCGAGGTCGAAACTATGAGCCCACCGCTAGTACAGCGGTATGTCTACGGATTTACAACGCTAAAATCAGGGGTTCGATCCCCTCGGTAGGCTCAGCAGATAGACCAGTGTGGCTTTGCTATAAGAAAAACACACACACTCGAAACTATGAAAATGCAAAAACGTAATGCTGGAAACAATCCACTTTTGAACGTGCTAGCTTTATGATACTTTTATAATCTAAGCGTATTAATGAATGACGTATCACCAACTAGTAATTTCCTCTCACAATACAACTTTTCTCACTTGATATTCCTCGTATCATATCTCAACTGATATTTAATGTAAACATCTCTCGTTATATTTCTTATATGATACTTCAACTTAAATTTAATATCGAAATTACATTTTTTTACATCATACTTTATTTAATGTCGTAAAAAAAAAAAAAGACTTCTCACTATATTCTTGGATGACAAAAAATGAACAACTGCTTATAGCCTTCAGTTGATTACTGAAGTACTCCTAATACAAATAATAAAAACAAAAGAAGGGGCCCCCTCCCCAATGAGACCGCGGCAATTTTACGAATTTACAATGCTTAAATCCGGGACTCAATTCCAAGCCGTGGACCCAACAGATGGCCTAATGTGACTTTACTATAAAACAAACAAATAAAAGAAGAGATAAAAACGTATACCATCAGAACACGATAACATCAAATATGTATTAACGTTCGTAATATTTCGAACTGGGACGCCGTTCCTCTGGTGATCTTAAACTTTCCGTGTCAATACAAAGTGAAAGGTTTATATTTAAATGTTAAAAGAAGGTTGTCTCAAACCGAAGCGTTGTAAACATTAATAGTTTTTGTATGGAGTGGAAATTACTGTATGCTTTAAATAAAAAGCCAGAAATAAAACATTTTGAGTGGATTTTCTTTTTTGATCTTTATAATAACGTTTCGACTAATTGTGTGGTCATCATCCAGTGAACTGTCCTCTATTTTATAATATATTAAAAGTTAGCTTACGAAAAACGACGCCCTAGATCGTGCAAAATGTTCATTACCTAAATGGAAAGTAAGGCCATTAGCGTAACTTTACATTTTTCTACACAACTAGTTTAGATACTTTGACGATATACTTTGTAAATTTGAAGACAACAACCATCAACAGTCAGTCACTTCTACAACACGTAAACAACATTTAATCTAACATAAAATTCACTGATGAAGAGAATGAAAACCAAATTTTAAGTTAAACGAACTGAACTAACGGTTTTAATATCAAAATCAGCTGTACGTTTGGTAATGGTGACAAATAAAAAAAGTAGGTCTCAAGCTATTAGCACGTTATTATGCATTTATAACAGCATTTAATATATACAGCAGCAACAATTCACAATATGAAATAGAATTAATACCTAGTACAATTATCAATAAGTGTCACCTCTCTAAGTCTATTGTCATCAGAACCTTAGCCAGGTATAAAAACAAATTCAATAGCAGGTAAAAAAGGGGTGGATTATAAACTCCACAAAGGAAGCAAAATGGATAAACTCAAACCTACAATTAGGTGTCTCACTATGTCACGGATGTGTAACCAAAGGCATCATAAACACTTAAAAATATGTATAGAATAAATACAATCGAAACAGTAGTCTTCGTTTTTTTTTTTTTCAGGAATCGAGTACTAAAATCAAAGATCACCATTGTTTTGTCAATTTGAACAACAGAAGAATACACGAATGTTAGTACGATAAATATAACAACACTTATATAAGCGAAACCAGACGAACGTAAATGTTAGGATTAAAAGTACAATTCCTCAAAGCACGTTTACGAACACAGCACAACAAATCAATATCCTAGTAATATTAGCAACTTTAAACTATTACGAAAAGAATACATCGTCAATAGAAGATAAAATTAAAGTGTTAATTATTCACGAACTGAAATCTCTCTCTCTCTTTCGTCCTTTAGGTATTTGTATACCCGAGAGGGTCAGGTGCACGTTGACCCCTTTCTCCTTCCTTTACTTTATTTATCACAACGGTTAAATGTATGGATAAATATTACATGAGGGTCTGAGCAACTCGCACTTTCTCAGGCCTCTATCAGGGCAATGGACATGTAATATTCACCAATACATTTGGTGCAAATATATTATTTCTTTCCATAATAAGTTGCACTTTCACTAGAAGGAATTTATTAAGAAACATTTACATAAATTACACTTTCAATGTTTATCAGCGAGTTCCTTACTAATGTGATGCATAGCTTGCAAGTGGTCTTTTTTTAAAATGTTATTTATTTATTCTATTTTAACCTAATGCATAAGTCAACAGGGGAGAGTTGTTTAGGACTATCTTCATCATGTGAGCGGTACCCGTCAAGTTCGCATACTAATTCGTTTTTCCTCCAATTTTTACCAAAGTAATTTATTGTACTATGTAGGAGTCTATCTGTTATTATTGGTATGTTTGAATATTTGTGCATGAACTTTGATGAGGTAGATCTGGGTATATGTCTTCGTGAGTGGTGTATTTTGTATTGTCTGTAGTTTGGTTTTCAATAGTTGTTTGCTTACATTAATTTATGCTGGAGCTGCATAGTCGATTACAGGTCCTATGTATATTTTGTATATCTTTAGAATATTGTCTTCTAATGCTCCACTTTTTTCCAGGTAGACTTTTAGCATAGTTTGTTCTTCGCCAGACTTTAGTTTTAATATTATTTAGATGGCTTATCCACATTAGTTTCGAATTGCAAGTTCATCCTAGAAATTTTGCGGATGTGGCAGACTGAAGGAGTGTTCCATTCATGTAAATCTCTGGTTGTACTTTTTTGTTTGGTTAACTTTGTAAATATGACTAGTTGGGTTTTTTTTATTCTATATTTTTGACAATATTCGCTTATTCTGTTTAATTGTGGTTATATATTTATGGCTGCTATTGCTGGCGTTGGGACACTTTTTCAGACTGTTACATCGTCAACGAACCGTGATGAGTATCCATGATTAGGATCTTTAAGTGACATACTGTTCACATACACGATGAAGAGGATAGGGTTAACCACCACTCTTTGAGGGACGCCAGCTTTTGGAGTAAAGAACTCCGAAAAGGTTCCCTCATTGTTCACTCTACATTTGCTGTTTTCCAGAATATTCGAGATACAGCGAATAATTCCTCGCGATAGTCCCATTTCATCCATACGGAATCGGAATTTGTTCTTCAGGTAAATTTCGATGTTATTTCCAGGAATGTGGAGAGTCTATTACTGATTATACGTTCAAGAATTTTGCCTGCATATCTGGTCAGGCTGAATGGTCGGTAACTGTTTGGTTTATTGGCTGGATTTCCTTCTTTGTGGAACAACATAAATATATTTGCGTGTTTCCAAGAAACTGAGATGTAACCAGGGTAAAGTGACAAATTATAGATTGCTATTAGTTGGTCAAGTAATTTCAGAGTGCCTTTTTTGATGAGGATGGCTTGTATGCCATCATCTCCTGGAGATTTGTTTTTGAACTTTTTACTGCTTGTTTAAGTTCTTGCATTGTGATTTGTTTGGTTAGCAGTATGTTATTGTAGTCGCTTGTAGTATTAGCGTTTCTGTTGTTTATGTTAACTGGAAAAAGTGGTTTATATAGTTCTGTGTGTAATGTTACACGATTGTTTACTTTATTGTAAAAATAACTGTTCATGCCCGAGTAGCTGTGTGTTTTCAAAGTGTTGCTTGAAGGCTTCAGATTTTTTGTTTGAGTGCGATGTGGTGTCGTTATGCTCTAGTGTTGGGTATTTTTTTTTGTAGTTTCTTCGTTGATAAGTCTTTTTAGGTGTGACCAAAATTTCAATATTTTATACAATAGACGACAGTCTACATGATGTTGACCATACGAATGGTCGAAACGTTATTATGAAATTCAATAAATAAAATAATCCACTCAAAAAAACTCTGGACTTTTACTAAAACATATTTAACTTTCACCAGACTTTGTGTATAAATGTCCCTTTTTTCGATTTCATCTTATCAGAGTGACCTTTAAGTGCTTAATTTAAAAAAAAAAAAAGTTGATACAATTAAAAATCAAACGACATATGCTTAAAAGTTCACAGATGGTACTGTAGCACTTGCAAATAACTTAATGTAAAAATAATTTTCAGTCAAAATTACTCAATAAAAACGAATCTAATAAAATGCAAATAACGAAAGTATAGAATACAAACACATACAAATTACATACAAACAGATTAGACTGCTTATTTTTTTCGGGTATTCCCACTAACGTATTTAAGAATATCTACACCCACCGTCTTTATTATTAAATATATCTTTCGGCAAACGGGTTTCAATGAATTAAAAAACAACAACTTTAAAACACATGAAACAATTACTAATACAAGCAACAATCATTTTAATGAAATACAATTCAAAGTTTACGTTACTAAGAGCACAGTTGTAGAAAACAAAACTAGGGTGCGCTATGAATGAGTTGATTGACTGATTGTTTTTGAGTTGACCCCTTTGTAGCAAAAGCTACACAAAAGGGCTATCTGTGCAATGCCCACCACAAATATAGAAACCCGGTTTCTAGTGATGTAAGTCCACAGACTGTGCCACTAGAGGGCCTAAGAATGAAAAAAAAAAAAAGAAGAAGTAATATTTGGATAAATATATATGCAAAAACGGCTCGTTTGGGTTGATAAAATATTTTACATAGAAGAGCGAACAACGTTTGAACCTTCTTTGGTCATCGTCAGGTTCACAAAAAAAGAGGTAACTGACCGGAAGCTGACTACATGTTTGGAAGGGGTTGTGTAACTGAGTGTCGGAATGTAGAGGGCGGTGTTAGATGTTTGAATATACAATTTATTTATTTTATTATATTAATATAAGTATAAAGGTGTTCTTTTGTATTGGTTTATTTTGGGCCTAAGTTGTTGTATAAGTAAGGCTTCTTTAATTTTGCGTTTGTTTATGTTTGTTTCTTTATTTAGTATTTGAGTGTTTTCTATGGTTATGTTGTGTTTATTTGACTTGCAGTGTTCGAAAACGTGTGAAGGTGATTTTTTTGTGTGCTTTGAATCTGGTATCCATTTTTGTACTTGTTTCTCCAATATAGAAGTCGTGGCAGTTATCACATTGTATTTTATAAATAATGTTGGTGTGGTGTTTGTCAGTGTGGTTTTTACATAGTATAGACCTTAGTTTTGTGCCTGGTTTTTGAATAAATTTGGTATTAACTGGAATGTCATATTTTGTTACTAGTTTTATGCCAAATGTTGATTATTTTTCTGCTGATGTCGGGAATATATGGTATGTAGCAGTATATGGTTTCGCGATTTTTTGATTCGCGAGATATATTTACTTTTGTTGGTTGATTTTGCTTTCTGTCCAGGTGTGTGCGTATATTGTTTTCACGGTTTGTGGAGGAAACTTATTGATGTTCATGAAGTATTGTTTTATTTTGTCTAATTCATCGTTAATTTTATCTGGTGAGCGTAGTTTTATGGCTGTGTTTATTTGGTTTCTTAGTATGTTGTGTTTTTGTTTTGTTTCATGTGCCGAGTTCCAAGGAATGTATAGTCCAGTATGGATGATTTTTCGGTGGATTTCTGTTTTGAATTGTGTGTCGGTTCTTGTGATTTTGAGGTTAAGAAATGATATTTGATTGCTTTCTTCCTGTTCACATGTGAAGTTAATGTTGGGATGCATATAGTTAATTGTGTTGGCTTTTTTAATTTTTAGTAGTAATTTGTTTAGTTGAATTTCATGTGTCTTTTTTTGGATTTGTGTGTATTGATTTAAATTTGTTCGTGTCTGATAGGATGTTCTTCAATTTTTGGATGTATTCATTCGTGTTCATTATGACTATAGCGTTACCTTTATCTGCATTTAGAATTTTTATGTTTTTGTCTTGTTTTAGGTTTTTTGTAAGATTGTTTTTTAGCTTTCTGTTTTGTGAAATTATGTTGATGGTTTTGTGAGAAAATTCTTTGAAGAAATCGTTTAAGATGTTGTTTTTAGGTGTTTCTGGAAAATATAAACTTTTAATTTTACCTGGGAAGTTTGGTTGTTGGATGTCAATAAAATTATCTAAGTTGTCTTCTTTCTGTTGGTTGTGTTTGGTTGTTTTTGTTTTCTGTAGAAAGTATCACAAGTCTCCTGGCTTGATCTTCTAAACATGTTTTGATTTCTACGGTTGGAATGTACCTAGGTGCTATTGCGAAGTTGAGTCCTTTGTTAAGTAGATGTATCTCGTCTGTGTTTAACTGTCGGTCGGTTCTGTTAATTATGAGGTTAGTCAACGCACACCACAAATATACGGCATCCCCAAACCTCATAAACCAGATTGTCCATTACGACCAATAATATCCACATATGAATCGTTTAATTACAATCTTGGTAAATACATAGCATAGGCATTCTCCAAATATTTAACATCAGCCACCTCATTTATCAAAGACTCCTTTAATTTAAAGTCTAATCTAAATCAACTTAATCATAAAGCCTTAATGGCCAGTTTCGATGTTATATCCCTCTTTACAGAAGTCCCAACCGCTGAAACCTGCAAGATAGCCTTAGAACTCTATATCCGAGACCCTAACCCAACTATAGACATTCCCAGCAACCAATTAGCAACCCTCATAGAATTCACCACGATAAAGACAAACTTCATGTTCAACAACCCCAACTATATACAAACAAATGGCCTAAGCATGGGCAACCCAGTATCACCAGTTCTAGCCAATATTTTTTATGACACAAGTTGAAACACAAGCAATTAACACAACATTACATCCACCACTATACTGGTACAGATATGTAGATGACACGGTTGCGGGATTCACATCTACAGAACACACACTTAATTGAAAGCAATCAAATATTATTTCTTAACCTCAAAATCACAAGAACCGACACACAATTCAAAACAAAAATCCACCGAAATATCACCCATACTGGACTATACATTCCTTGGAACTCAGCACATGAAACAAAACAAAAACACAACATACTAAGAAACCAAATAAACACAGCCATAAAACTATCTCACCAGATAAAATTAACGATGAATTAGACAAAATAAGACAATACTTCATCAACATCAATAAGTTTCCTCCATAAACCGTGAAAACATTATACGCACACACCTAGACAGAAAGCAAAATCAACCAATAAAAGTAAATATATCTCGCGAATCAAAAAATCACGATACCATATACTGCTACATACCATATATTCCCGACATCAGCAAACAAATAACCAACATTTGGCAAAAACTAGTAAAAAATGTGACATTCCAGTTAATACCATATTTATTCAAAAACCAGGCACAAAACTGAGGTCTATACTATGTAAAAACTACACTGACAAACACCACACCAACATTATTTATAAAATACAATGTGATAACTGCCACGACTTCTATATTGGAGAAACAAGTAGAAAAATGGATACCAGATTTAAAGAACACAAAAAAATCACCTTCACACGTTTTCGAACACTGCAAGTCAAATAAACACAACATAACCATAGAAAACACTCAAATACTAAATAAAGAAACAAACATAAACAAACGCAAAATTAAAGAAGCCTTACTTATACAACAACTTAGGCCCAAAATAAACCAATACAAAAGAACACCTTTATACTTATATTAATATAATAAAATAAATAAATTATATATTCAAACATCTAACACCGCCCTCTACATTCCGACACTCAGTTACACAACCCCTTCCAAACATGTAGTCAGCTTCCGGTCAGTTACCTCTTTCTTTGTGAACCTGAAGATGACCAAAGAAGGTCGAAACGTTGTTCGCTCTTCTATGTAAAATATTTTCTCAACCCAAACGAGCCGTTTTTGCATTGTATATTTCTCTACAAATGGCTTTTCTCGACATCACCGATTAATATTTGGATAATGAAAGTTAAGACAGTCATGCAGGTACAGATACGACAGTTTAGGCATCGAATTATATTAGCAAAAGAGCCAATCGTTTTAAACTAATTAGATTTTATAAAAAAAAAAAAACTTTCTCGTTATTGCGTTTCAATTAGGCTTTATTTTTGTATATTGTTAAGCACAAAGTTACACAATGTTGTGCCCTCTACGAGTATACTCGGTTTGCAACGTTATACGCCCAAATCTTTCAGAAATTCTAAATTTCAACACCAATAATTCAGCTATCAAGAGTAAAGGACCTGTGGACTTTGACACTTTCAAACAAGATCTCGGATCAAAGCTTTATGCAAAACAAAAAATGTTTAAGTGCTTATTTGAATGCTCGCAAAGCATAATTACATTTCACTCGGGGAAACTCGGAATACAAATGCAGTTTGGTGATTAAGTTTCTTTTAGTTTATCCAGTATGAAAGGCCTGGCATAGCCAAGTGGTTGAGTTACTCGAATCGTAATCCGAGGGTCGCGGGTTCGAATCCCCGTCACACCAAACATGCTCGCCCCCTTCAGCCGTGAGGACGTTAAGTGACGGTCAATCGCACTATTCGTTAGTAAAAGAGTAACCGAGAGTTGGCGGTGGGCAGCGATAGCTAGCTGCCTTCCCTTTACTCTTACACTGTTAAATGAGGGACGGCTAGTGCAGATAGCCTTCGTATAGCTTTGCGCGAACTTCAAAACAAACCATTGTAGTATGTAAAGCACTGCAATGCACAATTAACCTGACGTTACTGACGAGTTCTTGACTGAATTTTAAATTTCATACAAAAAGCTGCTTAGATCACGACATGAAATGAAAAACAAACTGTTTCTATTCAACATTCTACAATGGTTCCATAACTTTTTATACTATTCGAAAGGCATCTAGAAAGCGAGCGAGAAAATAGTTTTAAAAATCAGTTTCTAGTCATCTTATAAACTGAGGAATCGTTCATAATGTTCAACACAAATATCAGAGGATAAACTTTCAAAGTCGTTTTCCAATTCTTTACTTCTTTTTGTATTAAACACTGACTTAGTATTACACCACACAAAATATAGTGCACTCCAACGAGTCTGTTTTTCTTTTATTTCTTGTATCATAATTGACCACAAATTCTAAGTACATTAAGATAAGCTTTCCGTAACCGCTTCAAAATATTTTTCATTAACTCATTACTTTTTATTTCCCGTTTTGAAAGGTGCCTTGTATCTATATTTCCCGTATCGTACTTTAACTTAGATTTTGATTCCTAGAATACATTTTCTTACTACATTTCGTGACGATATTTTGACTTGTGTTTAACATCGAGAAATACTTTTTACTGCGTTTCTTGCTTCAAAATTTACCCAGTATATATTACGTCGTAAAATAGTCTTGGACATAAAGTTAAGCATGTCAAAATCGATTTAAAGTGTTCCCATTTTCTTTTTATGTATTTCTTCATTATCGTCAATTAGGCTTATCACATGATGCAGAACTCAAATCAATTAATAACGATTTTCGTCTTTATTTTTTTTTATTCGCACAATCTATCACCATTTTAGTAGCAGTTATAACTCGAAATATGGCTAATGCACTTTCACAATGTCTAGTTCACTTCACAGCTGTAGTTCTTTTACATTGATTATAAAACCATCACAATAACTAGAATAACAAATACATGCAGAAATAAAAGCATCCAAATTTATCGTAATAATTTCTTTTCATTAATCGTCAGTAAATACTTTACTTTGAAAAACACATACTGAAAAGTATCTTAAATATACAAAATAAACGTATAATTTCATCAGTTTTTCGTCTTCGAGAATTAGAATACTTACTTCCAATCTAATCGAGCAGTTTCTCGTTTGATTTAAAACAAGTTTACTCAGCTTTTAAATCAACTCTTACACTCTTATTTTTATTATTTAAAACACTAATCAAAATTACGATTATTATTTTTGTGAACCATGTTCGTAATCAACAGTTCCTCTATGGTTCGTACTACTTCCATTGTAATTTCCCTTTGGAGAGTTGACTTCGTATTATACAATTGGTTTTAATCAGTCTGTATCGATCCATACTGAAATAACAATTTACCGTAAAGACTATTTTGAATTTACCATCATAAGTCTACCTGATTGTTCTTTAAACTACCATAGAAGACCCGCGCTTCACTCCATGATTTAAAGCCTACAATCATGATCCAAAGATGCCCCAGTGACATCAATAGCTACTACAAATGGAGGCCACGCTCGAATTCCGTCAGAATACTCACCGGTGGAACTTGAGAACATGTGCCAAGTTTACTCTCGCTGAAGTTTAAAGTGAGAGTATGAACAAAGTTTCTAACATGTCGTCCCATAAATACCGATGGGAAGCAGAAATATAAAACTCCAATGCCATATCCAAATTAAACGATCCTAAACACATTCACTTACTCGCGTGTAGGCCACGATTTATAGTTCCCTACCCTTCCTGGTAAAAGTTACACCGTATTATAGATAAGACACCCAAAGGGCCACTCCCAATCCGTATGAAAAATTTGTCCTGCTAGCTCAAAATGTGGGGCCCGGCATGGCTAAGCGTGTTAAGGCGTTCGACTCGTAATCCGAGGGTCGGGGGTTCAAATCCCGGTCGCACCAAACATGCTCGCCCTTTCAGCCGTGGGAGCGTTATAATGTGACGGTCAATCCCACTATTCATTGATAAAAGAGTAGCCCAAGAGTTGGCGGTGGATGGTGATGACTAGTTACTTTTCCTATCGTCTTACACTGCTAAATTAGGGGCGGCTAGCGAAGATAGCCCTTGAGTAGCTTTGCGCGAAATTCAAAACAAACAACCAGTGTGGGGGCAGTTGCGAGTAGATAAGCAGAAAAATAAATTAACACTTAACGTAAAATAATATAGGATCGTCTTTTAAAATGAATAATTATTAACGGGGTTACTATAAAACACACAGTAAAACAAATTAATATACCAATACATTGATTGTTCAATGGCTGGTTTTAAAACAAATATTTTGCACCAGTTCTTTTATGCTAATTATTATTGTCTTTTAGTAATTGTTGACAAATAACAAAATATTTTAATTTTTTTATACATTTTTTCTTTTCTATTTCATTTAAACACTAAGCCAGTATAATATTTTAAAATTATAAATATACTGTTTTAAAATACATTTTATACCGGAATATGAAAAAAGAACTAATGAATACATGGTATTTTCTTTTCTATGAAGACATCCATACGCCACTCGAATAATATAAGGAAGTTTTATTAGAAGTATGGCTAAATAAGAGTTTTTGACACGAATTCACTCACCTAAAGTGTGATAAAGCAAAGAAACGTTCTTGGAGCTACGAAGCAAGTCGCTCTTCTCATCTAAAGTCAACGTCTATAACCTAAGAGATAGGAAAGCTGCTCTCACTGTCCGTTATGGATGTAACTGTCTTTATATTTCTTTGGGTGATGGAACCGTTCGATTACCAACCTTCTGGAGGTAGCCAAGTAAACGGGCGTGAAGGGGAAAAAAGTTCTCTTGACTCAAGCAATGACAGATCTAGTGGTGATTAATAGAATTCTATTTGGAAAAGAATGTCAACCAACAGATGGAAAGCATATATGAATTGAAAACGGTTACATTCTACTGACGGTCTCCTCGACAGCCTCGTGTTTTCATTTCTTCAGTGCATATTGAAGTATAAAAAGACATTTAATACTATTAATAAATGATCTTATAACTTCAAGTTTGTTATTTTTGAGTTTTTTTAGTTGGACTCTCAAATTTTCAATTTACAACATTTTCAGGAGAGTTCCACCAAAACAAAATTGTAACTGAAAAGACGAAATTTCAATTGGTTTAAATGGTGAATTATAATCGAATATACGGTGCGTTTCTCCAGCGTGGATTTAATATGTTAACTAGTAATCAGCGCTTATTATTATTATTATTTTTTATTTTACAACATTTTGAGGAGAGTCCACCAAAACACAAACCGTAACTGAAAACACAAAACTTCAATTGGTTTAAATAGTGAATTATAATCAAATATACGGTGCGTTTTTCCAGTGTGAATTTAACATGTTAGCTAATAATTAACGCTTATTATTAAAAGAATTATATTTTTCATGTAATAAACTACTACCTGAAATTCTATAGTCTTCATACTGAAATAACAAATTATGATGAAAAAATTATAATTATAGGCGCCATTCTTTGTCTCTTCATCTATGGTCGAAGATGTTCTACAAGCTTATTTCAGTTTTCTGTCATTGTACTTGGTGGTTTTCGTAAGCATTTGTACAAAGAATGGTGTATTCACGTCAAGTGTTGTTTGTACATGATTAGTTAAAGTATTTGCATTTGCGTTTCATGTTTTTACAAAGAGTCAATGTGTACTCCTATCCTTATGTGTAAGGTTTTTCCAATTTTTCAAATGTACTTATGATCGCACTTTACATGTTAACTAGAAAATAACACTGGCAACAAGACACCTATCTTTAGACTACAAACACCTTTTTTTCAAAATAATTGGTGTTATAACATTACAAGGTAGAGTATTAAAATTTTAAAATTTGGTTTTGAGGGTTTCACCTGCCCACTCTATAAACATCGTGTTTTATTGACTGTAAAATTTTCATACTTATCACAAACTTCTGATCAAAGCAAATTAAATGTTAGAAATAAATAACCCAACAAGTAAGATTGCTAATGTACTATCGGTCTAATTACACGCACAGAATTCATAAATCGAACACTTATAATAATCGAAAAGCACTGATTCATCAAACAGTTAAATAACTTTACTGTTACTAATATTCTCGGGCGTAACCTTCAGTCCCCCCCAAAAAAAAAACTTTCACGACATCCCTTCAACTTAGGAAATTTAGTCTTAAATTCATGCGCTAATCTAACAAATCAAAATAACCTTTATGACAGAAAATATAAGGAATAAAAAACTATAAACAAAGGTAATATATTATGTATTCAACATTTTAATCGAAGGAGGCATAGAATAGCAGTTTATTTACATGATTTATAAAAGCACCATTACTCGGATGCAGTCTGGACGCACTGACCAGTCGGTTATACCTGACCCACTTAGTTCAGAATAGAGTGGAGTAGAATTTGCGGTTCTCATAACTTTACAGAATTTATGGTATCAAATTCATTTTAGGCTTGAATATAATACAAAATACTTATTATTCCTGCACTATAGTTTATCAAAAAGTCTGATGCTCTTCATACACTAATAATTTTTTTATTTGTTTTTTAACTTCATGCAAAGCTACACGAGGGCTATCTGCGCTAGTCGTCCCTAATTTAGCAGAGTAAGAATAGAAGAAAGGCAGCTAGTCATCACCACCCACCGTCAACTTTTGGACTACTTTCTTACCAATGAATAGTGGTATTGACCTTAACTTATAACGACTCCACACATGATAAGGCGAACATGTTGGTGTGACAGGAATTCGAACCCGCAACCCTCAGATTACAAGTAGAGTGCCTTAACCACCTGGCCATGCAGGACCACATTAGTAAGTTAAGTGAACACTAATTATTTTCATAAGAAGAGTGTCTTAGCAACATTTTTTTTCAATAGGATAAAATTTATATGAAATAGTCGGTTTACTTTTATGGCAGATGAATATTTTAGTAACTTGTGTGGATACTTGTATGAAGCTACCTGCATTGGACATCCCTGATGATAAAATACAGAAAAGTCGTTAGTGAACTGTAAACATCGCGAACTGTAATTGAATGCTGAGATCTGATCGTCAGTCTTATCTTCCCCATCAATCGCAGCGCGATTTTGCGGCAACGAAACACAAACCACGGACCTTCACGTTCACATTCCAACATGTTTACCATCAAGACACGCGTAGTTCCCATACGAAAGTGTTGAACTACATATATAACCTTGAACTTTATATACAAACGTTAATACGACCGTTGAAGAAGTCGAGTAATTAGAACAATTCTTGTAATTGCCATATATAAAAACATCACAGAACTATTATTAATAACCTGTACGCTTTTTAATGTAGTTGTAATATTAATTGCACGATTCCATAATACAGTTAATTTCTGTCTGTAAACCTCTATATTAAAGAACAGACTAGTGTCATATAATGTATTCTGGTTTTTTCATGTGCCAAATTTGATTATATATTTTCATAGATTCACTTCAGCATCGCAAAAGCGAACGAGGTTTTCCCATAATACTATGCATGAATCGTCGCGATGCGTCGCCACTTACTAGGTAATTTTATTTGATGTACATAAAACTTACTTCTTTATGTTTCTCAGATTCGCTAACAATGTATTTCGTTTGTTTATAATTGAGCACAAAGTTCCACAATGGGTTACCTGTGTTCTTCTCATCACGGGTATCCAAACCCGGATTCTGGGGCTTAAGTCTGCAGACATGCCGAAGTGCCACTGCGGAGCACTAACAATGTAAATGGAAAAATGTACATTTTAAAATGGGATTTGGGAATTTTGTCTTGTTTTTCAGTAAGGTTTTGATCCTTAAAGCAAAATTTATATTTACTAAAAAATAATAGATATTATTTAAAATTTCTGTTGTATGTTTCAGTACTTCGAATACATAAAAGGTCTTATCTTCGCACAGCCGTCCCTAATATTGCACTCACATAGGGAAAGCAACTATTTAATACCACCCACTCATTCTTGTCTAATCGAAGAGTTTGATTTGTCCATCACTGGTATAATGGCCTCAAAGCGCGAATGTGTTGTTACGGTATCGGGGCGCGAGCCATGAATCATCTTATTGGACTACTAGTCCGAGCACGCCAACTACTAGGTCATTCCCAGTCTACAATGAAATCGTCTTATTCGAAGAGATGCAATATTACTCGAGCATTAACACAATGTTGTGATAAGCCTACTATTCTTGATGACGAGAAACCCACTTGAAGTAAAAATGTATCTTAGGACGGCTGGTATGGGTATTAACACCTACTAATAAGCATAGAACAACGTTTTGACCTTCTTAGGTGATACGCAGTCGAAACGTTGTTCTCTGCTTTATTAGTAAGTGTTAATACCAATAGCAGCCGTCCTAAAATACATTCAAACTTATTATTCTGTTTATTTCTCTTACAGTTTGTTACAGACTCCCACACATGTTCTCATCATCAAAAAAAGGTGATCATTTTTTGAAAATCAAAGTGATAGTTAAGTAATTTTATTTTTAGATCATTTATATTTCTGCTTTGATAGATTCATGGATGACCGTAATGTCACGATCACATGCTCCCGTACCACATGATTTAGTATAATGTTCCATAGGTCTTAAGTTGAAGGACAAACTGAATCTTGAAGTTATACATACTAATAATTTATATTTTTAATAAGTACCATTATACTACATCTATACGTCTGTAATATATGAAGAAAGTAAATAGAAAATAGTTTCTATATGTTTTAACGTAAAATATTATGTGATGGAAAATTCTTAAGCTATTTTACACATGTATAACTGATAGTTCAAAACGTCGATATTTAGCGAAACTACATAATTACAAAATTGAGGGGAAACGAGGCAACTGAAGCTTCACAACTACTGACAAAATTATGGTCGTGAATAAATAATGTATTTGTAAAACTATAGTTGTCTCGTTTTCCCCTCAATTTTGTAATATAATTCAAGAGGTGATAAGCAGATATAGAACATAAAAAACCAGTAATCACAACATGTTTAATTGATCTGCTTCCCACGTAAAGTTTGGGCACGCTACCGTAAACATCAGTTTCAAACGTCATTATAACACGTTAACTTGAGATTGTGAATTCAAACATAAGTAGTTCATAACCGATGTGATTAGTAAATGCACCTAGCAAGCAGCCCAAGTTTGTTTGTTTGTTTTTGAATTTCGCGAAAAGCTACACGAGGGCTATCTGCGCAAGCCGTACCTAATTTAGAAGTGTAAGACTAGAGGGAAGGCACTAGTCATCTCCACCCACCGCCAACTCTTGAGCTACTCTTTTACGAACAGCTAGTAGGATTACCCCTCACATTATAAAGCCCCCAGGGCTGAAAGGGCGAGCATCTTTGGTGTGACAGGGATTCGAACCCACGACCCTCAGATTACGAGTCGAGCGCCTTAACCATCTGGCCATGTTGAGCCTCAAGTCTTTGAACCGAATAACGGAGCTGCTTGCCACTTTTATAACGCGCTCACAGTGGACCCAATTCGATGGCGTCATGTCTCGAGTCTGAATCTCGTTTCGCAACCCGACACATTAACAACTAGTTACTTTATTCAGTACAAGGTTATTTATGGTTATGCCACAAAACTGGCTTTAGTCATTAACCACCGGGTTGCTACAACTACTTAAAAAGTTTTTGTTACAAAGACCTTTGAGTTAATTACCTGTGCAATTATAACTGATCAAACACTAGTACAGAAAGTACGTGCATAAACAACTTTATTGTTGCGGCCTAAATTAAGTTTCGTAAACACGCAATATAGATGTGGTTTCGTAAACTTGACATCGACGTTATAACAAGCCTGCAATTGCTACGCAGTAACAGAGGTCTCTTTCAGCACGAATGGCTGCACGATTGCTCCACTAACCTGTTAATGAGCATGGTAAGAAACCTAGCATAACCACACCTACAGATTCCTCGATCTTCTAGCCCACAACATTCGTAGCAATTAGTTCTATATAAGACCTATCATTTTCCTGGCCAAGCTCCTTAATTAATCAATAGAAAAGTAGAGATATCACGCGCGTATAATTACAGGATTAAATTACTAAACAAACACTTGGAGTTGAAAGCGAATAAGAAAAGACACTTTAACCGCTCGGTTATGTTAACACGGGATGAATTTCAACAATCAAGATGTTGTATACTTTTCATAAATTGAATGTGAATAAAACATGACTTGTCATTATGTAAATTCGATTATAAGAATATGTATTAATCGCTTTTGCTGCGTCAACATACCTATAAATACTAAGAACGACATAAAAGAAATACGAAACGTTCGTGGGTTGTGAAAAATACAGTCTGAAAGGTTTTTTTTTTCCCATTGTTTTAATGAGCGACATTTTGTTCAAGCTACAAGCACCAATGGCGTATTAACACACATAAAATAATTCGGCTAAACAATAATGAAAGAGAGAATGAACATTCGAGTAAGCAGTCAGGAGGAAGGGAAAATATTTTATACATTATCGATTGCTAGCTAGCTTTGGAATACATATCTTGGTTCTATTGTTTTATATTGGCGATGTAGATATTCACAAAGTTTTAAAGCGGATTTCTTTTTGTATTTAGTAAAGATAAAAAACGAAAGGAAAAGAAACTATTTTTAACAGTATAGTTTTTGTAGCTGGTTGAATGTGTGTAATACCTTACTGCGTTGCTATGTCTTCATTTTTGCACTTGTAGTTAAAAAAAAAAGTGGCTCTATACATTTCAAATGTTATACAAAAATCTTAAACCACTTATCGATGTTGGTTTGTAACGCAAAGCTTTGCTATGAGCTATTCCAAGTATTTGTACTCTCTCCAGGCGATTTTCTCTATGAACTTATAAAACATTTAAAAATCGAAACTTCAGGTTGCTTAGCCAACTAGCTTACGATAAAAATACAATAATTTAATCATATTTGTAGATGGTAAAACAATCTTCGTAAGATTCTATTCACATTGAGAGGTTACAACATATTTGATAGTGGTATTCGAGGATAAAGCAACGTATAACCCATATAGAAACTGGATAAACATCGAATTTTTCTTTTTGTAAAATATCTATCACAGATACACGGCATATTCAGGCAAACTTGTGTTTTATCAAAAGATATTCGATCTATCTTGATCAAAATCGACCAGAAACACCCTCTGCGTTTCCTTACACAAATTATAATGTAAAATATCAGAATTACTCTCAACAGAAACCTGTCTTTCTGAAATGTTCGATTTTCTGGAAGATGGTCACAAAGTTATTGATTTTTCTAATGAACAAAAATACTCATTACAACTGGATAACAAATCACTCGGTATTTGGGTATAACGTGAAACTGTCATTTGCATTTTTTTCTTTATATATATATATATATATATATATGACATATAACTTTGCTTTATTAATTTATTAACATGTCCTTTCCTCACGGAATAAAGAAAGTACTTGTATATTACACCATAAAGTGAACAAGTACTCGTGTACTTCTCCTTAAATCAAAGTTTCATGGGATAAAATAGAGAGAGAATAATTCGCTTTAAAAAACCTGTCTAAGATGAGATGGTCATACGTCTGTTTTGTATATTTTCATAAGAACAAACCATGACCTTGTGGATTTGATATATCAGACCTGACATATCAGAACAATCTATGAAATACATAACAAACAGATACATGAAATTTTAGTTATTTGTCCAAAAACATTGATTCGTAAAGAAAACCATTACTGATCATCTACTGACGACTTTGGTTATGCAACACATTCGAATGTGAAGGAATTACTATAGTTCTAATCACTGTGGAAAGAAGCAATTTTCATTATTCTGGTTGCAGTTTTTGCGAGAAAAAATGAAGTTTCGCATTCTTTGGTTATTGTTTACAAAACATGATGTTTCAGTCCAAAAACACACGAAAAATTAAAAGCAATATTAACATTACATATTTTGTTTAAAGTGCCTTTAAAACATCAAGCGTGTATATATATATATATACACACACGTATATATAAACCGTTTTGCTCCATTCCAATAACATTTTATCTAGTACTGCACAAGAGCTTGATTACGGTATGCAGTACCATGCAAGTGTTGAATATGCAGTACTAAACACGTGCTTTGTTGTCTTAGGCAGTGTTACACAAATACTTGATTATGCAGTACTACAAAAGTTATTTTATTACTTGATGCAGTATTACACGAGTGTTTGATTATTTCATGTAATATTACACGTGACGTTACTGCTTTATGTAGTACTACACTTTGTTTTATTGCTTTAACCCTTTGACTGCAACCTGTACACTGTATATAGCACACTTGCATTCAACTGCCAGAGGCGGACAGTACCCTATAAGTTAAATCTGCAGTCAATGGGTTGAATACAATTATTTATCAATGTACAAAATCCGAAGATAATATTACTTAGAGATGATTGTTATGATTTTTAAAACTATAAATAAATGCACGACTTCCTCATCTACATGTACTGCCTTGAGTAAATGCTAACAAAACGGATCTAAAAAACCGAAAATTAATTGAGGTAAACTAGCTTGCCATATTTCTTGTACAAGACTTACTTCCTGTCTTCCTCTCTGTCTAGCCACGTGAATATACGTATGTAATGTATGTATAATATTGGAAAGATTTGAACGATAGTAAATTAGTAGATTGTTTGTTTGTTTTGGAGTTAAGAACAAAGCCACACAATGGTTTATCTGCACTTTTCTCACCACGTGTATTGAAACACGGTTTCTAAGTTCGCAGACTAGTACTCGAGGGCTATCTGTGCTAGCCGTCCCTAATTTAGCAGTGTAAGACTAGAGGGAAGGCAGCTAGTCATCACCACCCACCGCCAACTCTTGGGCTACTCTTTTACCAACGAATAGCGGGATTGACCGTCACATTATAACGCCCTCACGGCTGGGAGAGTGAGCATGTTTGGCGCGACTCAGATTACGAAGCGCACGCCTTAACGCGCTAGGCCATGCCAGGCCCCGCAGACTAGGAGCGTTTTCATTACATAAGACAACTTCTTGTATAATTAATTTTGGTCTAACTTATACTGAGCGAATTAGATTAAATTTGACACCTACCGCAAAAACGATACATATGAACGAACGAATAGTTTTACAATTGGCATACAAAAAACAACATGCAACTTGAGCTACAGGGTAAAGTTCTACCTATGACTCGTAATTTGGAAATAATGTTTCGTTAAATTTCAACAAGTTAGTCATTGACCAAATAACTATTTTCATAGAATTGTTGCGAAGCTTATTACATTCGTGTTATCTTCCACGGTGTAATAAAAATTTATTAAACAATTGTACTTACTGTATATTGGAAAGATAAGATTCCTGTACGTATATTTCGAACGTGCGGACAACGAAACTGTATGGGCAATGTGAAGTCCTTAGATAGTAACAGACTATAGTACTTTATAATACGCTTAACAAACGGCACAGTACATGAACGTTCACACGTGGCTGAAAACAACGTATTTTGTTTTTAATGTACTTTTTATGATTATAAGGCACAAAATAACTACGAAAAAGAAGGAAATTTGAAATTTAAGATGCAAAAAGGCTTCGAATATAACTCAATGTTCTCTCCACGCCGATCCGAGGCGGGAACTGTCAACTGAATAAGCGCTGAAACTCCACCAGCACGATTTGGGGGAAAGATCCATTTTCCTATGGGTGAAGACACAGATATGAAAGGAGAAAAATGGTTCGGCCAATCTTTGAACAGTCGACCAGAAGCCATCATGTCAACATACTCCGTTATACTCCGAATAGTCTTGTTTAAAACTGTACAATATCTACATATATAGCAATAAAAACTTATATATTGTGAGCGTATATATTCAACAACAGTTAATTCAATACGAAACATTCAAATAAATATCATGTTTATTGCTCGCTGTGTAGAATGTGTCAAGCAAGTAGCAAATGCATCGACAAATTAGTTGCGTGTGATTTTTTTTCCAAGAATCGCATTGTCGTATGTTAAAAAATAAACAATTTCCAGGCATTTATCAAACATTCATGTTTACGAAAACTCTTTATAGATTTCAACACTAAAAGTATCAACATTTTTTCGAGTTTATAAAATTATAAGGGTTTGCCGATATTCATAGCTATAAAAATATATCACCATTTTTTCTAACATCTCAAATTGTTAACATAGTGAGTAATATAATATTCTCTCCCAGTGGCTCAGCGGTATGTCTGCGGAATTACAACACTAAAAACCGGGTTTCGATACCCGTGATAGACAGAGCACAAATAGCCCATTGTGTAGCTTTGTGCATAATTCAACAACAACAATATAATATTAATAAAGTTGATATTTATAACAGAGAGAAATACCTTGGTGGAAGAATATTGAAGTTTCTAGACGATAAATAAACATTATATAAATATTCAGTTTACTACAAACTGCTGACTTGAATTAAACTATAAATTCTATAAGTAGCCTAATTAATAAACTAGAACAGAGCTAACCTAGGCACATAAATTAGTCTAGTTTTAATTCTGGAAGTGTGTTATATAAAAGTAAATAATTTTGATATACTGATGAATAACAGAATAAAAAAATAATAACAGAAACTAAAAATTGTTTGTTTGTTTTTCAATTTCGCACAAAGCTACTCGAGGGCTATCTGTGCTAGCCGTCCCTAATTTAGCAGTGTAAGACTAGAGGGAGGGCAACTAGTCATCACCACCCACCGCCAACTCTTGGGCTACTCTTTTACCAACGAATAGTGGGATTGACCGTCACATTATAACGCCCCCACGGCTGAAAGGGAGAGCATGTTTGGTGCGAGCGAGATTCGAACCCGCGACCCTCGGATTATGAGTCGAATGCCTTAACACACTTGGCCATGCCGGGCCAAAACTAAACATACGGGAAGGTACTTGGAATATGCGGGGCTTATTTGAAAGGAGTTCTAACATTTTTATGCACTCTAAATATTCATGTGATTTGTTTCCTCCATATTTTTTTTTCTAACTACACACTTCGGTAGAAGGCATTAAAAACAATATACGCTATTGTATGATTGAAAATTACCAATGCAAAGTAAATGTAACGTTGTAATGCAAACAAATGGTCTATGTACACCTTCCAGAACGTTATATTATCTCCAATTGCACTGGACTTTGACTTTACTTTGCTCTCTCTCTTTCCTGGTCCGGCAGGTGGGTCAAGGTGTTCGACTTGTAATCTGAGGGTCGCGGGTTCAAATCCCGGTCGCACCAAACATGCTCTCCCTTTCAGCCGTGGGGGCGTTATAATGTTACAATTAATCCCACTATTTGTTGGCAAAAGAGTAATTCAAGAGTTGGCGGTGGGTGGTGATGACTAGCTGCCTATCTCCAGTCTTACACTGCTAAATTAGGGACGGCTAGCGCAGATAGCCCTCGAGTAGCTTTGCGCGAAATTCAAAAAATAAAAGACAAACATCTTGTCATAACTTCCACGTTACTTAATAACCATGAACTCAAGCAAACATTTCGTCAATATTTTTTCGGTAGGTCTGGTTGGTTGTTTAAAAAGAAACATGCATTGAGTTATTTGCAATGTCCACTGTGGAAAAAGGAACCCCGGATTTTAGCGTAGGAAATCTGTAAACTTACCATTGTCCAACCGAAGAAAATTATCAAAAGAATACAATCTATTAATTTGGTAATATAAAAATGTTCTCGGGTTACAAGTGTATTAATCAAAATCATCTTATGTGTGAAAACCAAAAAGGAATTGTATTTGCCAACTTAAAGGAATGGAATCAAAATTAGCGGCCAAACTGGTAGCCACTCTTATAACAATGATGAATATTTTACCGCAAATATTCATTCGATAGTTAGCCAAGTCGCGTTTTTGTTCAACTTTGGGCACGATAGTTGATAAAATAAAACACACAACCTAACTAGCTAAATACTTATCAATGCTATAAGTGTAGCTATCAATTTTTACCGCTAATTTTTATTTCATTTTTTTAAGTCACAAATTCGATCCTTTTTTGGCTCACCATTTTATCGCATCTAAGGTGTTTTTTTTATTACATATTATGATTATTTGTCAATACATACCAAATAAGAAGGTGACACACTATAGTGACCCACATTAGATTCAGGATCATAACTCTATTATTCGGAACATACCTATACTTTACAAAATCAAATAGATTCTTTAAAATATATGTGGTGGTAGTTTTTTTCGACTCTAAAAGAGTGTTTATAGTCTCTTTTATGGTAACGTCACGGAATTTAGATTAACAGTTTCCTGTCATCACCACATGCAATCAAGCATCATTATTTGTATTTGTGCTCAAAGTTTGGCAGCGAATAATTAATAATAACCATTCATCCTTATGATTATTTTGAAAACGTTAGCTTGTAATTGATAATTTCGGTTGTTTAGCCTAACAAATGCTTGTATTTGTACGTCCTTTCACCTTATAGTTTCGGTGCCCAAAATCGGCCGTCTTTAATTCGAATGACAAAAAAGTAAAAACGTTCCAGACCACTTTTAGTTGAAGCTGCAGTGAAAATGTTAGACTGAAGCTCACGTAACTTCTTGCATTAGCTCGGGCAAATATTTTCGTTAAATTTTAACCGTTTTTGATGAACGACTTTGAACACATGGCTTAGATTTACACCAAATAAAAATCCTAATTGTAGATTTTAAAGATCTACCAGTCTACGAGATTTGAAAAAACATCCATAAAATTAAGTATGTTTCTATATCAAATACAGTTCCGTATCTTCGATGCGAAGAAAGAAAAAGACATTCAATCAAAGGTTGAATTTTTATATCTCGTGTAGTTCTTAATGAATTGCCTTGAAATATGGTATGTAAATTAAGGGTCTAGTAGAGCATATCCACTGAAACATACGATAGTTTGGACAACCACAGTCCGAGATACAGAAAGTGAAAAGTCACTACATTATTACTCCAATTAATAACATAGAGTGCCTCTTTGAGGTTGTCTTTTTGTGTTGATTAGCACGATGGTCATTATCGTACTTTGAATATGTGTTTGAAAATGATATCACCAACCAGTTAACACTCATAATTACTTTAGAATTATCTGCTCTTTATTGTCTCAGTTGCTTTATTTTATCTGCCATCAGGTTTATTCCACAAAGTTTTTTTTAATGAAATTAAACCTAATGAAGTGTTTCACAGTAGTACAGGGGTCATGTCGGTAGACTTACATCACCCTAAGTCGGGTTTCGATACTCATCATGGTCAGAGCACCAATATTCTGTTGTGCAGCCTTTTGCTTAAAAGTGTGTGTTTTTTCTTTCAGCAAAGTCACATCTGGCTATCTGCCTAGTCCACTGAGAGTAATCGATCCGCTGTTTGTATTGTTGTAAATTCGTAACTTACCGCTGTACTAGCGGGGTACTTTTGCTTAAGAAACAAACAGCAACCTAATGAAATACTCTGTATGGAACAGTTTCTACCATTTACCTAGTGTTCTTTAATAATGTGAATTCAAAGAAGAAATTAGTAACTTCAGTGGTGAATATGTATATCTTATTCTAATTGAGCTAGTTTTTCATTTCTGCCTAGCAGCTACGTTATATCGTTTGGCGCTTGTGCGGTTATTGTCTGAATGATTGCCATTTCTGTTCTCTGCTGCTTATGGTAATATAATTAGTCTGACATTTGATAAAATGTAGTTAGAAATATTTATAATTTTTGACAACTACTATTCCTTTTAATATCAAAGATATTTCGGTTTTGGGTTTCATTCCTTTACAATATCAGTGTCATAATTTGGAATGATAACAGACATAAGTTGGTATAAATACTCACTTTCGGTCAGTTTAACTATTGTTTAATTATGTATATCATTGTTTTTCAACATTCTGATTGACGTCATCAATCTACATATAAACGTAAGTGGCAGTAATGGAAACATATGAGCTACTATATACACAGCTGGCCAAAATCTTAAGGCCAATGAACATAAAGAAAAAATATACATTTTGTGTTGTTAGACACGACCACTTATTTGAGTAGAGCTTCGAAAGATAAAAATAAGAAAAGGGAAAATAAAAATGAAAACTTTTTTGGCATTTAATAGGGAAAATGTGAACACTATGAAATTAGCCTAAATACTAGCTGGTCAAACGTTTAAGACTATACTAAAAAGAAGTCCTAAACAGGGTAGGAAATGCTCAACAAGAGGTCTCAGTAGTGAGTTGTACGGCCGTCATTGCGAATAACTGCAAACATACACTTTGGCATGGTCGATATAGGCGTTTGCAGAAGGCTGGCTGGAATGTTATTTCAAGTGGTGAAGATGGCTTCACAAAGATCATGCATTGTTTGGAATTGACATCCATTTCTATAGACATCCTTTGCCATCCACCCCCAAATATTTTCAATGAGGTTCATTTCGGGCGAACACACTGGATGGTCCGAAAGAATCACGTTATTTGCCATGAAAGAGCCTTTTGTCCTGCGGGCATTGTGGATTGCAGCGTTTTCCTGCTGAAAGATCCAGTCATTTCCACACAAGCGAGGACCTTCAGTCAATAAGGATGCTCTCTCCAACATGCCAATGTAGCCAGCTGCTGTTGGACGCCCCTGTATAACATGAAGCTCCATTGTTCCATGGAAGGAGAAAGCACCCCAGATCATGATGGTACCTCCTCCACTGTGTCGTGTAGAAAATGTCTCCGGTGGGATATCATTATCGTGCTAGTAATGCTGGAAGCCATCTGGACCATCCAGATTATTTGTTTCTCATCAGAGAACAAAACCTTCGTCCACTTTTCTACGTTCCATGTTTGGTGTTTCTCAGCAAAGTTTAACCGAGCTGTTTCGTGGTGTGGCAGGAGGAGTGGCCTTTGAAGACGTTAATGGCGTTTAAAGCCTTTCTCTCGTAGATGCCGTCTTATTGTTCTTAAGCTGTATTCTGCGTTCGTAAGAACCTTAATCTGGTTCGACGATCGGCAAGTTTTTGCCGGACAACCCGTCGAATCCTCCTGCTCAACGCCGGCGAAATTTTCTTGGGCCGACCACTTGAAATTCTCGTTCCGTATCCCTCAGGGTCTTTTAAGAAACTTGCAACAGTCCAATCTCACCAGCAATGGCACGTTGAGAGAGACCTTGCTTTTGCAGCTCGACAATTCTACTACTTTCAAACTCTATCAACGTTTTAGCTTTTGCCATGTTTTTACCCAATGTAACACAGGAGATGTCAGTGGGAAATGTTGACCACGCTAATGCTTGAACACAAATGACTAAATTTCGTTACGTGTTTACCAATTAACGCTTCGTTTCTGTATGGTTTTAAAATTTTGACCAGCTAATATTTAGGCTAATTTCATAGTGCTTACATTTTCCCTATTAAATGCTAAAAAGGCTTTTTATTTTTATTTTCCCTTTTCTTATTTTCATCTTTCGAAGCTCTACTCAAATAAGAGGTTGAGTCTAACAATGAAAAATGCATATTTTTTCTTTATGTTTATTGACCTTAAGATTTTGACCAGCATTGTGTGTGTGTATATACTCGTACATACACACACTTACTTTCTTAGGGACTCATTTCGCATGTGACAATAAATAGTCAGAACTAGCGCCATCTCTCGTCTCTTTCTGTATACTTTAAATAATATCCAACAATAACGAATTTAATGCTACATTATAAATACGGATATGATAACGAACAATATACTTTGTGACTAATAACGTTTGGAAATGGTTTGAATGGGTAAGAAAAAATTTTATTACAAGTTTAACATACCTGATGATGGCAAAACCTTGTCGAAACGGCCTACATTTGTTACTATGTTGAGCTTATAATACTTTTTTTGTTACCAATTCAAATGAATAAGCGTGAAAACTAAAGTTGGTTGAGACTTGCATAATGTTAGGGTTAACAAACGGTATTAAGGAGCTTTTTTCAACCAGTTTTAAAACAGACACCATGTAAAACAAGTTAGGATTAACAAGTAGAGAGTAACAACTTTGCAGACAACAGATACAATTTTGGTTTCCATTTGGCATTTCAGAAAGTTCTTTTCTGAAGTTTCAAAAATCTGAGATTTACGTTGATATTTTACAGACCTTGTTCTTCGTCAACTACTTAAAAGGTGGGAAGATGAATACGTCATTAATTCTATTAGTGATTTTCTCACGACTTAAGTTGTTTGTTCCTCAGACAAACAATCCAAACTTCACAAGCTAATTAAATTAGGCCTTTTTTAATTTATGAAAATTAAAAGAGGCACTATCTACAACAGTTCATGCTCTCTACCTTTCCAAAAGATGGAACTCATGTCATGATTGGAATAATTTTGTACCTCATCCTTCTGAGGTTAAAACTTGTATAATTTTGAACCCTTTCAAACATTCCACTTAAAATTCGATTTTTACATCATCATTCATTTAAACTCGTCACTTTTCAGAAGTGAGATCTATAGCTCGTTTTTGTCTTTACAGAAGCAAGACTTACGAAAGTACGAGAAAATTTTATCTCTCGTCTTAGTTTCAGTAACTAAGATTCAAGTCTATTCATATGTTATTGTGTTTACCTTTTATATATGGTTAGAACGCGCCATTTTCAAAACTTAATACCTAAGTCGAGAAGGGTGGCCAAATTGTAAATGAAAATATAAAATTAAAAACATTAATAGAACTTGCTAAAGAAGAACTAAAAACTATAGCCTCCCCAGTGAATGTTACTCAAATTAAAGCTAGGAAAAAAATAAAAAATATATAAAATAACTGAAGAAAATATAAATATAAACTCAACTGTTGTCGACAATGAAGCTGAAGCTACATTGTTAGACAATGAAAAACTAACAACTAGTAGCATAAATGTTAAAAACCACACTCTGGATATTGAAACAAACAAAAATTTGGAACCAGACGAAACAAATTCTGACGACGAAGGCTCCACACTAGTGAAGACTAGAAGTTAGATAAAACAAGAAAAACAAACACAGAAACACACACACAAAAATGTACCTAAATTACCAAAAAACGCCATTATCATACAAGGCATACCAGCAAATTACAACCAACCACAAATAGCAAGGGAAATATTCAGGTGTAAACCTAAAACTAACATTACTAATATTAAGCGTCTGTCTCGCGGCGGGGTCCTCGTTAGCACCCGCTGACTTAAATATATTACTGAAAGAATGGCCTTCAGACGCTTTTAAAATAAGAAACATAACTATACACTTACCTGGAGCTAGGCCAACACCCAAATCTTTCGTAATCAGGAACTTGCACCACTCTATCTACATGGACGACATTAAGGATGCATTAAGTGACCTAAACATCAAACACATTTCAGTGGAACAAACAATTTCTAATAAAACTAAGAAACCAACTAATCTAATTAAAGTAGTTACAGAAAATACCCAAGACATAACCCAGCTACTAAATAATGGTATCACAAATACACAGTAGAACAAACCAAAACACCATCAGTGGTTGTCACACAGTTTTACCAATGCCAAAGGTTTGGACATGTAGCAGCAGCATGTCAAACAACTGCGCGCTGTGTAGGTTGTGGAGAAATTCAACACATAATACAATGTACCAAACTAAACCCCAAACCTAAATGCTGTAATAATGCGGCAAATTATAAAGGATGCCAAAAATACAAATCTATTACGACACACTAATACGAACTTAAAAGTCCAAACATGAACAAGCCACAAACAAACAAAATCCAAGAACAATCAAAATGAACTACTACTGAAACACCACAAAACACAAACACGCAAACTCATATGCTGCAGTAGTCAAGAAAACATCATTCATATAGGAAAAACCATCAACAAGTAATGAAGATTTACCTAAAACAACTGAAGACACACACAAAACCACTCCTGTGAATATTGAAAACACACTAACCAATGCCATTACTTCTACCTTTTCTGAAATATTTACAGAATACACAAACCCAAATAATGAAAACAGTCTAACAGATATAATCATTAAAATAATTATGAAAAACATTGAAAAATACCTACCACAAATGTTAACATACATCATGAACTCTGTTAATCATTGATAAATTCACACTACTACACATCAATATCCAGGGTGCTATTGCTTTCAACACATCTCCCCGTTAAATTTGTACATCTGATAAAATCAAAGTTAAATAATAATAATTAGTAAAATAGTGCTAAAAATAAAACAGCCACCTACGTACTAGACGTAAAAATAAATAAATAAGAAATATGAAAGAAAAATATAAATGGACATTGCCCTGAAAAGGACCAGTCAAAGTTGATATTTCTACATATTAATCAGTCAATTCCAACAATGTAATGAAAGAAGGAAGAGGTCTGGTGTACCTGACCCTCCAAGGTATACAAAAATGTATATATATACCCAAACACCAGAGAGAGAGAGATGTTAACCAATGCTAGAGAAATGTGACACTTTATACCATTAAATTAACACCAAGCAAAATATTTGTTAAATATAAGAGATACCTCTACTAGCGGAGGACCTCACGGTGGGTTAGCGGTAATTTTGCAAATTTAAAGCACTGAAATTCGAGGTTCGATTCCCGTGGTAGCCATAGCGCGAATAACCCATTGTGTAGCTTTATGCTAAAACAATAACAGTACTACTTTTGCCTTACCATGTGCATATGCAAATAAACTAAATATTCGCTCTCTAATAGAATATGAATGTCCAATTACTTTCAACTCTTCAAACAGAATTAAAAATAAGACTCAGGCACAATAAAATAATTAAGGCTGGCATTAATACTTCCCAAATTTACTCCAACAAATTATCTGCATAGAATATGTAACACTGAAACAACTGGTGAAAGACTAACCTTCCCAGCATTCAACTACTACAAAAAAAAAAACAGAGAAAAGAAACCCCCTGACTGCTGCGCTTCACACATTAATAAGGGCACCATATAAAACATCACCATAGAACGCATATCTAGCCATGAAAGCATACTAAACACTCTCAATGGATATCACTAATATAGTAATATGTTTTTCTTTGCACCTCTGCGCACAGGAAAGGTAGAACATTTGTCGTCTGTCCTTTGAAAGCGGGCTTTCTCAGGGTTCTCCCCTTCCCCCCGATCTAATTCACTGACTCATTTAAATTTTACGATCTTAGCAACGGCATTGGATTTATAAATCCCAGCCACCAGGAAGTCCCATTAAAAAGTCTGTTAGATTGATGGTTTTTCTGGACACTACCGACTTGCTTCTTCTAATCTTCTAATTACCTTTAAACAAACTCCAGACCATGAAAGTTGCCTCCACCATCCTCGATGCCTCTAGCTCCGATCTCGACCTTCACCTTACCAGCTCCGTCCGGACGTTTGCCGAGTCTTTTACCGGATCTTCCAATTATCAAACACTAAAAACCATAGGCATTCTAATCATTAAATCCCTCGAAATCTCTATAACACATCCGCGAACGGGGCGATGGAGAATAATCATGTCCCTGAACACCCCAGTTTTGAAAAGTGAATTTTTTTACCTCAAAAACTAAATACTTGTCATAGCGGTTGTTGTTGTTGTTCATAAGACATGAGATAGCGATACGTATACATACAGTCCGTATGAACGAAAACTCTCCTTTTAGGTATGGTGTTTTGAGATGTCTTTTACTCCCCAAAGTAAGCCAACATTTTTTAAGTCTTATCCATTCAATTTGCCTTTGTCCAGAGTTATTGGTAGAGAGTGGTATTTCTCAAAAGAGGGGTAAATCAGTAAGAACTGGTGAATGGGGATTGGATTTCATATTTATTTTGAGTGCTTTATAATCTATACTTGTATGTTTGAAGTTAGTACGACGGGGTAGGGTGGGTACGATTATCGATTCTCAATTTGTTGATTACGAGCTCAAACCCCGTCACCGAAAAAGCTACAGGTTTTAACTTGAGGTCTTTGTTACGTGACAGTTTGGTTTATTTTGACAAAGCTACTCGAGGGTTATCTGCTTCACCTGATTATAATTAGTCGTGATACACTAGAGTGAAGTTAGCTAATCAACATTACCTACCACCTGTTCTTGAGTTTCTTCTTTATCACCGTATAATTGGAAGTTGATATATAAAAGTGATTTAACCAACAAATTATAAATATAGTAAAAAAACTAAAGTTTTTCACTTTATTTTACATTATAACTGATGAATACAAGATATATATTCTAGCTTCAACCAGTGAAGATCACTGTTATGTGTTAGGACATAACATTATTCATTATTATTCTAAAAAAGGAAAATTAGTAGCTTTGATCAATTTTATGTAACGTACGTTTTTCCATTAATGAATTTATTTTAAATATCAAAAAACTTAGTAATAAACAAATTGAAGTATACGTTCTTATAAATTTATTTAAAAAATAAACTGTCAAAACAGCTAGTTTCATTTTAATCAACAGTGCTTATTGTTGTAGTACTCGAGGTAAAGAAAGAAAATTTAACCCTTCTCAATACAGAAATCCATGTATCAATGAAAGCCAGCCACATCATCACTTTGAAGGTTCTTATTTACATGAAATACTGTAATACATGCAATAAGGGTCACTTACAACACATGTGCAGTGAAATTTGTACTCGTACTATTTATCTTAAGAATGTATGACAAATAATGTTAATTATTTACATTGGGAAGTGTTATTTATTATGGTGGAGACAAAACAATTTTGCGCTATTTTTAGTCATTTTTTACCTTATCTCAGTCTAAATGAGTTATGGGATTTTTTATACCGTTGTAAGTCTGCAGACGTACAACTGTGCCAGTGGAGAACTAGGGCTAACCTGTTCAGTTCCGTAGACAAGATAACTCGTCCAAGCCGATCGGTAACACAGTGCCACGGACGAGTTAATTCGTTCTCAATAATACCTAACTTCAACGCTAGATGTCAGCACCATACATGAATTTTACCTACTTACAAATTGTTTCACTTTCGATCCAAAATGGCATTACGAAAAAAGCTACAAAATGAAGAAGCATTAGAGTTGTATTTTGAACTTGGTTCGGAGTTGCCGTAGTAGTTGAAATACTTGGCAGTCAACAGGTTAAGGACATTACAAAGTGTAATAACATTCTGAAACAAGAAAAATATTGTTATGCACAACCTACGTCACAAGAAAGACTAGCATTTGTACAGTGCAGAAAAATTTGGAAAAACGTTTTCTTTTTTGGATTTTTCAGACTAGTTCACTTTTGCATCACAATTAAAATTCAGAAATAACATAGTCATTCATGCCATGCAAACTTTATCCCTAAATTATTATACTTAGTCTTCCAATGTAAATTCTCATTGTAAAATAAAAACAGAGGAAAACGCAAGTCAAATTGATGTCTTGTAATTTAAGATTTGTATAAGTGAACACAATAACGAATAACAGTGTTATATTAATATAAGAAAACAAAACCTATATGTTTAGTATTAGATAAACAAAGAAAAGTTACTAAAATATAACTTATGCTACATAGTACAAATACAACCATTAATGTAAATGTTTCCCAATATGCGTGGTCGTCGACACTCCTAACCAACTGTAAAGCTCAATAACACTATGAAGTGTTAACTTGTCTTAAGTGATCCAGTGCTAGATACATCAAAGTACGTAATTTTTCAGTAAGAATAAACATTTAATAAATTCCAGTTCACTGTTTTCGTGACTTTTTTTTTCTCTAAGCGGCTCTACCTCTAATAAAAGTTTTACAACGTCAACATTATTTGACGTCATTTATTTAGTTGGTACTTCACATACTCTTGAAATCTATAAGATGATAATTATATGGAAATCTAAGTGAATTAGGAGCTTCATTTCACTTATAAAGAGAATTCGTATCAGATTTACAAACACATCTTGAGCTAGGCGACTCGACATGACTATAATTTGTGTATATGTTGTATCCAGATGAAACAGTGAAATTCAATTAACTTTCCAATTATATCTGACTACCTGATAGCGCTTATGCAGGTCTTCTCTCTGTATAGACAACTTGAAGGCAGTGTTTCGTTTTCAAGCAGATAGATGAGAGATGTACGTTTGTAAATTCTTCGTTATTTGAACTATATCATTATGTAATTTTATTATCAAGTGATTATCTCAGATATTTCAGTATTTGTTTACCAGAGTTGTATGTTTTATTTTGTTGTTTCTTATATCTTGTAAGTATATGTTGCTATCTTACGTAACTACACAGAAAGCTGTTTGTTTGTTTAGAATATTCATACAAAGCTACACAACGGCTCTCTGCATTAGCCGTCCCTAATTTTGAACGAGTGTGTGTGTGTTTTTATAGCAAAGCCACATCGGGCTATTTGCTAAGTCCACCGAAGAGAATCAAACCCCTGATTTTAGCGTTGTAAATCCGAAGACTTCCCGCTATCCCAACGGGAAACAGTTTTGAACGATAGACCAGATGAAAGAGAACTAATCAACAGAAAACACTGCCAGCTCTTGGACTATTCTTCTCTGATTAAAAGGTGAGACCGTCACTTTTATAATACAACTTTCAAAAATTGCAAAGGCTAATTTATGGAGAACGGGACAGGAACCATAAACTTTAGGATTCAAATTCCACTTACCACTACGTAACTTTCTGCTAGCTCAGAAAGGAAAGAAAAATATAAAACTACTAAATTTTTCTACTCTAAATAATATGTATAGAAATAACAAATAATAAATGGTTGTTTTTGGTCTAAAATATAATTGTACCCGTTTCTAGAAATGAAACGCATCCACAGGTAACATGCCAATTATGATACATTAAATGTGTATAAGAGATAATATACATGTATGTTTGTATGTATATATGTATGTAAGTACAATAGTACTGTCTGTTTTCTGTTATATGTACGTATAACTAACTAAGTCGCAGGATGTGAATGGGTCTTCACCACGATTGGTATGAAGGCTTATTAAGTACACGCTGGGTTACAAATAAATTTTTAGTTTTACGATTTTTATGAGCGTTTTTGCATTTTTTTACCACTATCTCACCTCCTCTGGAAGGATCTTCACCAAATTTGATAGGGAAGTTCAATGCGTCCATGGGAAGATACATACAAATTTGCAGTTTCGCGTTTTGTGTTTTACAGTTTTTCTGGACGTTTTTGTGTTGTTGTTTTTAACAATCACATAAAAGGGAAGCAACTTTTCATGTTTTACAATAATCTTTCTTTAATAATTAATTTACATAATTTCCGTCCAGCGGACGGGCACTCCAGCTAGTACATATATGTATATAGACATACAAACCAGCTGTATTAACATTCGAAGATTTTATAACTGCAGTTAATGTTAAATAAATAAATAAAAAACGTGTAAAGTCTCCTTTTCAAACCGTTAAATTGAAAATACCCTTTTCACGTCATGGTAAGCGTATCATAAGATACATTAAAATATTTGTATCCCCTGTCATATGTCTTCAAACTTACAAACTCTTTCAATACCAAGACTTGATAGAACAATAATCATACATTTAAAATCTTTAAACCTTAGCATCAAAATGAAATATCAAAATTTAACTTCTTTGCTCTTTAGTCTAAACTGACTGATGTCAGCATTAACAATGGACATAAAAAATAACAACTACGGTCCTTTGTGATATCTAATTGACAATGAACGCAACAACAAAATAATAATAGTATATCTTATGTCACAGCCCCTCAGTGGTTCAACATTAGAACTGAAGCTTTATAATGCTAAAAACTAGGTTTATATACCCATCGTGGGCACAACAAAGAGAGCCTAAAGCGTTTCTTTGTGCTTAACAATAAAATAAACAAACCGTCTGTAACGCCAGCGTTGACAACGGCCATATATAATATAAATAACGACGCGTTTCTATGCAATACTCAGCGTTGAGAACGGACAGACGTAGCGAAAATTTAAAAACAGCAGGTTTCTATGAGACATGAGTATTTAGATTGGGCCTACGCAACGAAATAGAATAATGACAATGTAGTAACGTAGTAAATCACCAACGTGGTAAACTTAACAAATTATTACAGCATAGGAAATAGAACAAATTAAGTTTGAAGTTTTTAAAAGTAAAAAAAAAGAAACAATTGCACAAAGTTGGAAAAGGTGTATGTAACGAAAAAGAAATTAAATATTTATAATAAAAACACGAGTGTGCCGATCAGAAGTGAATAAAAATATTTACAATAAACAACAATACAGAACCAGTAACTAACAAATTACGTTTCCACTTAAGAAAAGAAGAATTATCTGTCCACGCATTTTATAAATATTTATAATTTTCTCCCAAAAAAATTTAGTCTTGGTAGTTTCCGACAGTTTATAAAACTATTCATTTCTGGGCTTGAATGATGATGAGATATATATTAGTGAAAATGTATATAAGACTTTGAATGGTTTGCTTTGAAGTGTAAATGCTTCGAAAACTTTTACATATGTGTCCATATTCCCATTTTTAGTCTTGAACTCGATGGTACAATTTTCTATTTGGTCAAAAGCTATTGCAGCTCAACCCTGATGATTTGCTAATCATTTCTTTACCTGATTAATATTTAAGAGCATTTGTTATGGAGTCATCCAATCTTAGACAAATGTGCTGTGCTGCTCGCTCTCGTATGTATGCATTCCTCTTTAACATTCATGACAGTTGGGAGGAGTTTTGTTATGCACCTAAAATATTAATAGTTCATTTAAATGGACGTCTGTATCATTCAAGCGATTTATCAGTTTATGGTCCAAAAGCAACCACCTCTTCTCAAAATTCTGAGATAGAAAAGACTGCTCAGTGATTAAAACTCTTGCTTAGTAATATAATTGCTACTTGAAAAAAACGTTATTAAAAGTAATACATTTGAAAAGACTCCGGGATACAAACGGACACATTCAGGATTTGTAAGAACCTTTTGTACAATTTGAATAGCTCAGTTATGTTCTAAATCGTAGTCACCCACTGAATTTTACATATACTGATTAGGACGTTCGGCTATATTTAGTCTGGATTTTGATGATTCTGTGTCACAGCAGATAACCTATTGTGACTTTGCTATAATAAAAAACAACCACATACAGTTCTATGAAATCCCTATTTCTCGTGGCTCCTCTTCTTAAATCCTATTCTCTCTCAATAGAATCTGGAGTTGTATTCATTCATCAATATATCTGGGTCATAGAGGGGATATCTTCCTTTTTAGCAAGTACTGGTTCAATAATTTCAGCTGCTGTAGCTGGTGAATATATTAATGTTATTCGTATTAACACTTGCTGAAATATATTCACCATAAGACTTATTTTAAGCAGATAACGTGGTAATTTTATCATTATCCCTGCTGTCCTTCCTTCACAAATAGCTTGAAAACTTCTTTTAAAACACATTACATGCTCCGTACTTTTAAACATAAATAAAAAAAGTCACCATCAGACAGACAAAAGACTTGCACAAAAAATACATGATGACATGAACGAATAATTACTTCACTCATATCAAACTATATTAGGCTTAAAACAGTTTTACTTATTTTTTATTGATTGTTTGGAATTAAGCACAAAGCTACACAATGGAATATTTGTGCTCTGCCCAACACGGATATCGAAACCCAGTTTCTATAGCTGTGAGTCAGCACAGTGTAGCACTGGGGGCCTTATTTTTTAAACTAGCTTATGTTCTATACAGAGTCAAATTATGTATGTGAAAACAATCACACTAACAAAATACTCTTACGAGATACGTCATACTAAAACCTAATTAAACAAGATATGTTATCTTGTTTAACTAAATGAATTAACTAAATGCAAACTTAATATAAGTGATAAGCCTAAAAAGTTAGTTGACAAACTAATACAAAAATACTAAAAAAAGTACTATTACGTTAATAAGAGTAAATTAATAATTCTTAAACTGAAGTGTAAGATTCAAAATGACCCTTTGAGTGAGGCACAGACGTTTCTCAAAATCTCCTTCTCTAAAATCTATTATGACATTATTTTTTTAGCTTGAATGCCAATGCAGAATTTTAAACCATACGTCTTTTCTCTCGGATGTTTAAGACTAAAAACCTTAGAACGAATGTCCTAATCGTCATTCCTTTATTTTGTACTGTCTATAAGCATACAACGTAGCATGTGTTCACTCCTTTATCCTTATACTTTTCAAAGGCTTGTAAAACTTTAGACAAATCTCTCTGTTTTGTAATGCTCAAAAAGCAAGTAAAATGACCGATTTGCCGTATTATTTCTTTACTGTTCAAAGGATGTAAACATTTAGACTGAGTCCCCTGTTCTTGTACTGCACAAAAGGTATGAAAAATGCCTGATTCGCATTCTTTTTCTCGTACTGACTAAAGGCATTTAAATGCCATATTCATCTTTCTTCTTCTTGAACCAGAAAAGTTATGTTCATCATTTTGTAAATGATGAAAACAATTTTACAATTCTTGTTTGTTAGAATACTTCATGTTGTGTAACTGAGTTTAGGAATGTAGAGGGCGTTCTTACTTAGATGTTTGATTATATTTATTAATATACGTAGAAATGTGTTCCTTTGTATTGGTTTATTTTGGGCTTGAGTTGTTGTATAAGTAAGGCTTCTTTAATTTTGCGTTTATTTATGTTTGTTTCTTTATTTAATATTTGGATGTTTTCTATGGATATGTTGTGTCTATTTGATTTGCAGTGTACGAAAACGTGTGAAGGTGATTTTTTGTGTTCTTTGAATCTGGTTTCCATTTTTCTATGAAAGGCTACATGACATCCTTATCTAAAAATTTTGAAACCACCACTATAAGTAAAGACTGAATGAAATGAACACTAGCTTGTTCTAACAGGCCCAGCATGGCCAGGTGGGTTAAGGCGTTCGACTCGTAATCTGAGGGTCGCGGGTTCATCCCCGTCGCACCAAACATGCTCGCCTTTTCAGCCGTAGGGGCGTTATAATGTTACGGTCAATCCCACTATTTGTTGGTAAAAGAGTAGCCCACGAGTTGGCAGTGGGTGGTGATGACTAGCTGCCTTCCCTCAAGTCTTACACTGCTAAATTAGGGACGGCTAGCACAGGTAGCCCTCGAGTAACTTTGTGCAAAATTTAAAAGCAAACAAACAGACCTTATAGTTTGGCTGCTCTAAGTCTTTAATCTGAATAACAAAAATTAAAACCGATCCCTTTTTATCCTCAAATGAAGCTGTTGTAAAAAGTACTAGACCAATAGTTCACGCGACGTTTTGGGTAAGCGTATGCAAATATTTTCGTCAAATGAACTTATATTTATACAAAATGAGTCTCACAATTGTATGTTGAAAATATATATCAATATAGGTTAGGTATGTTTTTCTATCGAATAAAGTTTTCATACTTTTGGTGTGAAGGAAAAAAAAAAGGAAGAAACTCAGTCAAAATTGGACATGTAATTCAAGTATTTTTAATGGATTGCCTTGAAATTTGGTATGTGAAGTAAGAATACAATTAGTCACGTCCACTGAAAATAAGTGTTAGCTTTGATTATCGCAATGCAAGATACAAAAGGTGTAAGTTCCCTAAACTATCACGCCTGTCAATAGCATACGGTGTGTCCTGCAAAGACATTTTTGGCAGCACGACACAGTATCATATGTCTTGATCAATGCTATAAATGTAGATACCAGTTTGGCCTCAGTGTTAACTTCATTTTTTTAAGTTGCAAACTTAATAATTTTCCAATTACACTTTTTTTCACACCTAAGGTATTTTTATTAGATTTTTTAAAATCTAATTATGTTTCTAAAAAAATTAGCCAGTAAAAACATAGTTATAAGATACTTCGCAGCAAGAACCGGGTTAAGGTGTTCGACTCGTAATCTGAGGGTCGCGGGTTCGAATCCCGGTCGCACCAAACATGCTCGCACTTTCAGCCGTGGAGGCTTTATAATGTGACGGTCAATTCCACTATTCGTTGGTAAAAGAGTAGCCCAAGAGTTGGCGATGAGTGGTGATAACTAGCTGCCTTCCCTCTAGTCTTACACCGCTAAATTAGGGACGGCTAGCACAGATAGCCCTCGAGTAGCTTTGTGCGAAATTCAAACAAACAAGCAAGAACCGGGTTTTTATACCCGGCAAATCATGGATAGCCCATTGTGCGGCACTAGGCTTAACCGCAAATAAACAGGCAGTGTAAATGTGAAAATTGCTGTTTGTCCATGTTACTTCATATTAAAATTGTCTCCTCCGTCCTCATCACACCAAAACTTGTTTGACCTTTCAACATTGGGAGCGTTATAACGTAACAGTTAGTCGTACTATACATATATATATATATTCGTTGGTAAAAGAGTAGCCAAAGAGTTGGCGGTAGATGTTGATGACTATCTACTTTCTCTGTAGTCTTGCACTGCTAAATTAAAGACGGATAGCTCAGATAGCCCTCGTGTAGCTTTGCGCGAAATTAAAAAACAAACAAACAAAAATTATCTTGTTCTCGTATGCATATCCGGGTCAATTTTCATGTTACATTGCTTCCAACGCTTAAAATTTCAAACTATAAACATTACTTGGTTTCACTGTGTAATAAACTTAAAATTATATCACCATTTTTGCAAATTTACAGCAGAGCACCACGAAAAATATAATTGGTGCTGAAAGTAACCAACAAAATTCTTGGTTTTTCTTTATATTTTTAAGTCGTGAGAAGAAAAGAAAATCTTCAAAAAGTAATCGTTTGATGTTAAAATTAAAAGTAATAAAGGTTGATTGGAAGAACATATCAACTAAATGTAAGAAAAATAACATTTATTTTAATACATTTGGCGTCTGAAAGTGAATACGATTGTTTACATGTTATTTTTACCATCAGTCTCTGATCGTGTACGGATCTCTGTTAAATCTTATAGCAATATAAAACCAAAATATTTTTGCAATTTTGCCTAACGGCAACAATACAATGGAGAAGGAACCTCACAAAAGAATTTTCCTAACAGATAAAGAGGTTCCTGTACAGGAAGTAGTAATAGTCTTTTCTGGTGAAGAGGATGGGGAGGCTACGCACCCGTCTCCTTAAAAATACCAATTGCATTATTTCCACAACCTAAAATATGTACCAATAAAATACATAGTAATATATTTGCTGTAAAGTCATTCCTATTCACACACTAACACTGCTGCGGCGTGTCTTTCTCCAATTATGCTAATTGTGAGCATACCGAGTCAAAAGGCCTGGCATGGCCAGGTGGTTAAAACGCTCGACTTGTAATCTAAGGGTTGTGGGTTCGAATCCTTGTCGCACTAAACATGTTCACCTTTTCACCCATGGGAGCATTATAAAGTGACGCTCATTCCCACTATTTGTTGGTAAGAGAATAGCCCAAGACTTGGCGGTGGGAGGTGATGACTAGCTGCCTTTCTTTTAGTCTTACTCTGTTAAATTAGGTACGGCTACATAGATGGCCCTCGTATAGTTTCAAATTCTTAAACAAACAAACAAACCCGAGTTAAAATTGTAATTAGATCTCAAATCGATCAAGAGATGACGCTACAGTCAGTGTCTGCGCAACTCATGTGTGTCTGACTGAGAGGTAAGTGTCTTGTTGTAGTGTCTTTTCCATCCGCGTCATAGCGGTTTATAGAATAACTTAGATATTGTTTTCTTTTTGATTGTTTCTTTTATCAGTACAAATTTTTTGCTCATAGCTCCGTCATCTCTTGAGAGGTTTGAGATCTAATTGTAATTTTGATTGATTTATTTGACCATCCCCAAAGTCTCATAAATTAATTTACTCTAGTTAAACTAAAAGAATTTCAGTTTTAGGGTAGACCGGTAGAAATCATGATGAGTAAAAAAAAAAATCGAATCGGATATAAGCGCACCCCATATTTGGTATTGCTGGCGCACAAAAGTGTGGCTAATAAACACAAAGGTCTTATAGATTAATCTACTCTAATCCTGCCTAAACGGATTTTAAGTGCCGCGGCTGTTGAGGATTCTCTCTTGTTTTATTGTCCATCTATTACGGAATAATATGTTTTTGGTTCACATATATTTATAAAACAACAGTTTTTTGTTTTTTTTAGAATGTGTTTTTCTTATAGAAAAGCCACACCGGGTTATCTGCTGAGCCCACCGAGAGGGATCGAACCTCTAATTTTTGCGTGGGAAATCCAGAGACATACCGCTGTACTAGCGGTGGGCTTGTAATGTTAAAACACCATGTGTTTGATATACATTATTCTTTTCTTCACTCGCAAGTACTTTGAACTCTAGTAGCAGCAAACTAAATTTAGTTGGATTTGACAGGCTTTGTTTTTATTTATCTCAAACGTGTTTTCATAAATATAAAGCTGAAGGTTTATTTTTTGTTTTTGGATCTCGCGCATAGCTACACGAAGTATGAAAAATTTATGTTAAATCCATTTCATGAACGTAGAAATAACGAAATTATTTCTCGTTATGAGTTACTTTTTTATGTTATTAACTTGAATAAAAGTGTTTTACTCGTGGTTAAACATGTCTTTTGTCTCTTCTCAAGAAATAAAAAAATATCTTGTTGATGTACAATCATTTTCTTCACTAAATACTATCATACTTAGTTTCACATTTAGCAGTTTTAATCATTGCAATAATTTTTGTATTATAATAGTTTTATTTGTAATGTCTTATACTTTAATGAAGATATATTTTTAGAGCTTGAACTTTCAACTTTGTCCTTAATTCTTTAAGAGGTCACACTTGTGAAAAAAACACAATTTCTACAGCCTCAAAGTCATTTCGCCTATCTTCGTACAAGTTAGCAGCGACAGAAACTTTTTTTAAGTTAAGTTTACTAATTACCTAAAGAGAACGCTGCAATATATATAACCTTGTAGGCTAGCTTCGTGGTAGAACCACGGATTTTGAACTGGGGATTGTTCTTCTTTGTAATTAAGCACAAAATTACACAAAGGGCTAATTGTGCTCCACCTACCACCGGTATCAAAACCCTGTTTCTAGCGTTGTAAGTGACATGCCGCTGTGCCACTGGGGAGCTGAATTAGAATCTCTGATATACCACTTAATATACCCCGCGCTTTAAAGCTATTGGTACGTTTTAAAGATTTTGTAAATATCTTAGCGTGAATGGTGGATAATAGAATGCCGCTGGCCAGTAGTTAAAATTAAGAACGACCACGAATAGCCTTATTAGTTTTGTCATAAGTATAATGTCACACTTATGTTAGTTACAATATTTTCATCATTTAAGGATAGGTTTTCATATATGAAAATAACTGGAAAAGTAATATAGTCTGGGTGAAGCTTTTTAAACGAAATTCGTCAGAAATTAACAACTGGTTATACCCAAGAATTCTGCAGAAAAGTAGTTAGGTGAACTGGTAAGAAAGTTACCGAAATGGAAAAAAAATAAAAGGTACTCCGGCAGATTTTGTAAACTAGGACTTTTTTTGATAAAAACCAACAAATACGAAATAAAGAAAACAGCGGGAAAGAGGGTTTCAATAATGAAAAAAAAAGTAATCTCTTTCGTCTACAGTTATCTTCAAGAGAAATAGAACTTTCAGTTGCTTCAATAAAGCTTCCTGTTATCAAACTAAAAACAGTACTAGAAAATCTAACTAAAAGTATCGGCATTCAAGAACAAGTAACAACTAAGTGAACTTCCGAAAAGAAAAAGTTTACAAGTCAACCGAATTGAATCTTCTGAAAAATTTTGATTTTCCTAACAATGTCAGATTACAGAAAGCACTTTTCTCTCACCTTCCAAACTATTATCTAAATGTGTTTCAATTATTGTCAACTAAACAATTTAAGGTTTTTAAACTCAGTCCAAAATATGAATAATTAAAGATATACTTTTATCAAAAGTAAATAAGATGAATGTGTTGCTTGTTGTATCTATCTCAGCAATATGATCATTAACTGAACTCATTCTGTTCACTTTATTAGATTAGATAATAACTTAATTTCTAAGAAACTATATTAAATTTTGTTTGTTTGTAATTAAGCACAAAGCTACACAAAAGGTTACCTGTAAACTGCCCACTACGCGTATCAAAACGCGGATTCTGGCGTTGTAAGTCCGCAGACATTTCGCTGTGCCACTGGGGAGAATACATTAAGTTAAGAACATTATTGTTACAAATAAAGAAGTCAAACCAGTTTTCTAATGAACTGTTCATTTTTCATAACCTTAAGATTCTTATGATTCTCTAATTTGTGATCTACCAAAGGTCCATAAGCCAATATCTATGAAACTTATAATATTGAAAAATATTAGGTTTTTTATTTGTCCTTTGTCAAAAAGACTTCTCTTTTTACTTTTACTAAATATTAGAAGAATTTCTCAAAAGTTAAAACATTTCCTTCACGACATTTCTATGGTTAATTTTGATATACAAAAAATAACTTTTCATGTATGTTTAGGCTAAGAAAGCAATTAACTGTGCACTAGAAAAATATTAGAACTAGCAGAATCACTGCTCGACTTGTGGCTATTTTTGCTAGCAGTTACTAATCGTAGTGTTCATACCGCATTGAAAAATATTTAGAGAACGTGGACATTTTTTGAAAAAAAGATTTTTCTGGGAAGTACTTCACCAGAAAGATGTTCATAGTTTACTAATATAAACTGTAATGTTTTTATATATGAAAAGGTCTACATCAATACAGATTAATCAAACCTTCATGCACAGTTTCTTCGATGAGAGTACTTTAATTTAAAATTGTGAGTTGTTATAAAGAAATGGTTGTTGCACACACCACAATTATTTTTCTAATTATTTAAATCTTGAATACCCAAAATGTTTATTTTCTTATGATTTTTTTTTGTTTGTGGTGTCATTCAATAGGTAAACAGGTACTCCTTTTTTTGTTTAGACAATTAGGGCAAAGTCACATTGGATTATCTGTTGTGTCTACCGAGGAGGATCGAACCTTTGATTTTAGTGGTGTAAATCTGTAGATTTACCACTCTTCTACTGGGGGATTTCAGATACTGAAATTATTGACCGATAAAACGATGTAAATGATAGAAAAATTAAATAAGGTCTCTTTATTAAAATGTTAAGGCCTAACATTAATAAATTTACAGGTGTAAATGTATATGTATTTTGATTTTTGATTTCTTTGTGTGGTTAGTATTGATTTCTATATCATGAAAATATATTATTTATATTATGTTTGTTGTATGAAGAAACATAATTTTCTACAGAGAAACTACCTGAACATTTTCTGCAAAAGCAATAAAACAAGGACCCAACATGACCAGGTTATTAGGGCGTTTGCCTTGCATTCTGAGGATCACGGGTTCGAATCTCCGTCACATCAAACATGCTCACACTTTGAACCGCGGGGGAGTTATAATGTAACGTTCAATCACACTACTGACCGTTGGTAAAATAGTAGGTCAAGAGTTGACGGAGAGTGATAATGACTTGCTGTGTTCCCTCTAGTCTTACACTGCAAAATTGAGGACGGCTAGCGCAGTTAACCCTCGAGTAGTTTTGTGCAAAATTCCAAATAAAACAAACATCAGTGAAGTAGATGAAAATATTTTCTCTAAAATAAGCTCAAAACTTTCTCATGAATGTACAAGTAAAAACTTTAGAATTGATAAACCGTACAGGTATTGTTTATCTTTAGAAGACATCTCCTCTTCTTCATGTGTATGTTTGTTTTATGTGTAAATGCACTCTAAAAATCTCAGAATGACAGTGAACTCAAAATCTTTATAAAGCATGATAGCTTAAAAACTTTTTTCTTGTATTTGGGTCCGTTGTTATAAATTTGAAGATAGAAATATTAAATATTTGCAATTTAAATTTACAATTTATATTGTAAGACCACTAGATGTCGTACCTCTCTTAAGACAAGGAAGTTGAAAGCCATAGTGTTCTCGTGTATGGAGTTCTGTGGTAAAGATTTTATCTCAATTTTTTCTTGTGTTTGACAGTTTCTTACTATTATTCAAATTAAGTATTGTTCCTTAGAGGGTACTGGCAGACATTATACAACATATAATTAATACTTTATCTTCTTTCTTTTCATAAAAAAACACAAAAACAAACAAAATATCAACAACCGCACAAAAATATAGAATACGATTAGTTTAGCGTTAGTCCTTAAACAAGTTGGAGTTACTCCTTATGTCTGAAATTAAAGACTTAAAATGAATATTTAACACTGCAATCATGACGCCACTTTGTAAGAATCGTATTTGTCTCACAATGTAATGTAGTGCTAAGCATTTTGGCAGCTTACTATTACGTTAAATCTTTTGACAGCGTAGCAGTATGTTTAGCATTTCACAGTCCATTCTTACGTTAAAGTATTAACGCATTTATCGTTTTGGTAGATTCGAATTACCCTATGTTTGAAAATTTATATTGTGTTTGTAATGAACGTATCATAGGCAATGTTGTATGGCTATTCTGTCTTACATATTATAAAGTTTTAAACACCACGAATGATTATATTTAGTTGTATTTTGAAGAGTTCTTACTGTTTATTCTATAACTATATCTTATTTTTACAGAACTTTTAATGTCACATATCCATAAGGAGATTCATTTCTAAGACACTTAAGGTGTCGGTATGATTAACGTAATCGCTCGAGGACCAATTTTTAAACTGGCAGATTGAATAATAACTTCATATCTTGTCAGTACAGAAAATGTTTGTATAACTGTCATGCAACATTTGATTCTGAAGATAATAAGACGTGCTCTTCTAATTAAACAAACGATTACAGATAATGTAGCATCAGATTCTAAAGTAATTTTGAAGATTTTGTTGGCTTGACTCTTCTTAGCGATTTTAGACTGCCTCGATGGGAAACGGTAAAATTGGGAGGGGTGCACGTCCATCCACCTCAGCAGCTTCATACAACCGGTCCCAGTTTCTCAGTCACTTTCTTATTTGTTTTGTTTGTTTGTTTGTTTTTTACTTCTGCTCAAAGCTACACAAGAAATACACTACACGGACAAAAGTATGTGAACACCCAACCATCACACCCATATGTACTTGTTGAATATTTCATTCCAAAACCCTGGGCATTAATATGGAGTTGATACCCCGTATGATGCTATAACAGCCTCCACTCTGCTGGGAAGGCTTTATACTAAATTTTGGAACATGGCTGTGGGGATGCAGCCCAGTCAAGTTCTTCCACACCAACCTCGGAAAACCATGTCTTTATGGACCTCGCTTTGTGCACGGGGGCATTGCCATGTTGAAACAAAAAAGAGCCTTCCCCAAACTTTTGCCACAAAATTTGAAGCACACAATTCTCTAGAATGTTATTGTATGCTGTAGCATTAGAATGTTCCTTCATTGGAACTAAAGAACCTAGCTCAAACCATGAAAAACAGTCCCAGACCATTATTCCTCTGCCACAAAACTTTACAGTTGGCATTATGCATCCAAGCAGGTAGAGTTTTCCTTGCATACGCCAAACACAGATTCATCCCTCAGACTGCTAGATAGTGAAGCGTGATTCATCACTCCGGAGAACTCGTTTATGCTGCTCCAGAGTCCAATGGCTATGTGCTTTGCACCACTCCAATGAAGCGTGATTCATCACTCCGGAGAACTCGTTTATGCTGCTCCATAGTCCAATGGCTATGTGCTTTGCACCACTCCAATGAAGCGTGATTCATCACTCCGGAGAACTCGTTTATGCTGCTCCATAGTCCAATGGCTATGTGCTTTACACCACCGACGCTTGGCATGGCACATGATGATCTTAGGTTTGTGCGCGGCTGCTGGGTAATGGAAAATCATTTCTTGAAGCTCCCTACGGACGGTTCTTGTGCTGACGTTACTTCCGGAGGCAGTTTGGAAATCGGTAATAAGTGTTGCAACTGTGGACAAACGAGTTTTACGCGCTTCAGCACTCGGCAGTCCCTTCTGCGAGCTTTTGTGGCCTACCGCTTCGTGGTTAAGCTGTTGTTGCTCCTAGACGCTTGACGAACAACGAAAGGTAGCATCCTATGACAGTGCCACATTGAAAGTCACTTCAGTACGACCCATTCTACTGCCAATGTTTGTCTATGGAGGTTGCATGGTTGCATGCTTGATATTATGCATCTGTTGGCAATGAGTGTGGCTGAAATAGCCGAACCCATTAATTAAAAGGGGTGTCCACATACTTTTGCCATGTAGTGTATCTCCTAATTTAGAAGTGTAAAACTAGAGGGAAGGTAGCTAGTTATCACTATCCACTGCCAACTCTTGAGCTACACTTTTACCAACAAATAGAAGGAATGACCGTCACATTATAAAGCCCAACCGCTGAAAAAGCACGCATGTTTGGTGTGACGGAGATTCGAATCTTCGACCCTCAGATTATGAATCGAACACCTTGCCAGTTACTTTCTTATGGATTATATTTAAGGTCATTAAACCATTTGTAATACACTGTGACTGAAGTTTTGTGAGGAGAGAAAACAGCTGTATATATGGTATCCTGATAATCACTTTATAGCAGTTAGGTTTGAATGACATCAACATCTAGTAATCACTTTATGGAGGACATGTTCGTATATCACTAGTATCCCAGTAGTCACTTTATCGATGAGGGGCTCGTATGGCATTAACGTCTAATAATCACTTTATTGTGGGGTCTGAATGTCAGCAGTATCATAGCAGTTACTTTATGCGGAGATGAGTGGTGTTTAAAAATCTAAAGCGCTCTAGTAATCACCTTATGGAGAGAAGGTTTTGAACGTAAGTAGAGTTTTAGCTCCAAAAGCTGGGGAAAAATCATATTTATCGGAGAAAAAAATATTGCCGGAAGTAAACCCGACAAACGCAGTATTTTTACCACTTTTTAAGTAATGATTTATTGAAATTGTAGTTACTCTAACCCAATATCTGAGCAAACACTTCAAGTAAGAAAGTAAAAGAGTAATAATTAATCATATATATGAAGTAATATCTTATTGTTACATTTTTTACATTACTCCGCTTCTTCTTAGAAACATTTAAAAGTTATTCAACAAGATTAATAAAAATTTTGGAACTTAAATGTTCGTAGATCATCGAGAATATGGGTGTCTCAGATTTGTTCATGTTACAAAGCTGCATGCCTTATATACCTTGCGTTATAATTTGAGCTATAGTTTGGAAACACAAATGCATGTGCAGTGTAGCAGGTTTTACTTACCAGCAACATAAACATGACACAGCCTTATAGTTTCAACATAATTTTTATTTTCCTTCGTACATCATTTCCTTGTACAGCATGATTAAATATATTTATTTATTCTTACTTAACAGCATGAGCTAACACATTTATCACGACTTTACATGCTATTCTTTAGATAACATTAATCTAATTTTCTTTATACTGGAATACATATTTATCGTAAGTTCGGGTGCATGTTTAACGAATAGAAACAATAATAGATATAGATATAAGTCAATAAAACAGAAACAGTAATAACAGCTTAACGTTTAGTGGGATGGACGTTTCGGTATTAGATACTTAATCATCACAATTACGAAGAAATGACCGAAAAACATCTATAAGATATTGATCAAACATAGTTGTAGTTAATATTTTCGTGTTTTATTTTTATGCCTTTTTTTTAATAGGTCTCTAACTTAAAGTTCTTTAAATGCATTAAACTTGATATTGAAAACTATTTTCGTTCTAAGACACATTTTTTTTTTCAAAGAAATTAGGAAAGACACCCCTAACGGTGGTTGCTGGCAGTACTGAGAGATGAGAATTCTGAGAAAGCGTGACCTGTTGTTAACAAAACAAGTAACTAGGTTTTCAGTAATATTTTGCATTATCATTATACATAACCTGAGCTGTCTACGAAATAACTCGTTATCAAAAGTAAACTACAAACTAATCTAAGATCTTGTACAATCATTTTAAAATATATTCACAAAATATGAATGTTTATTCAGGTGATTATAACCTACGTGATTCATATTAACTCAGAACTTGACAAGATAACAGAAGTCAGTGTCAATATCTAATTAGCGATACAAAGGAAAATGTTTTAATATTCCTCGCCGTCATAATCACCCTCGCCTTCAGCTGAGTCTATGCCTACTTCTTCGTAGTCTTTTTCCAAAGCTGCCAAGTCTTCTCTTGCCTCTGAAAACTCACCTTCTTCCATACCTTCTCCAACATACCAGTGGACGAAGGCTCTTTTGGCATACATAAGGTCAAATTTATGGTCAAGTCTGGCCCACGCCTCGGCTATGGCTGTGGTGTTAGATAACATGCATACAGCTCGTTGGACTTTGGCTAGATCTCCGCCAGGTACAACTGTGGGAGGTTGATAGTTGATACCCACCTACAATGGAACAAAGACACCACATAACTGATTTTATAATGATGTCACAGTCATTCTTTACAACGGTTTAATTTCTGTCTCGTGCTTTATCTCTGGCAGCTCTTTCAAAAGTTGAATTTATTGTGAACGCATTTTTATGCCCTAAACAACATCTTGTTTTCAAATTACTTTTCGGTGAAAGCTCTAATTCAATAAATATGTACATAATATGATCATATAAAAACAATCATGTAATGTGATCATTTCGGAAGAAACTTTTACTGATTACTAGCGATTTTAAAAGTAAAATTTCCTAATTTAATTTATACTGTTTCCTAAGGAAGAGCAACTAGTTCATGTCTCAGTTTTAAATTTAACACTAAAATTACCATTGAGTTTTATATGTTCAATCCTTTTAGCTTTTTCAAAGAATGTTCTTTTAATTTTTTTTATTGTGTGTGCATGCCCTTGTTGGTTAGGACCCTCATAACAATACGTGCACCCACAGTAGTGAAAGTCATTTAAACAAGTCGATAATATGAACTAAAATATTTCTTTCCCAGAAAAATCCGTGTTAGCCCAACTTAAGCTCTTTATAGTTGCTGTTATATTATCATAATTGAGAATACTTTTGCCATTAAACAGCTGAAGATTCTTATGAAATAACTTACTATCATTAGAATCACTAACTACGACATGATGTTACAAGATAAAACTGGATTTTAACTTTGTTGGGTTTATTTTTTCGTGTTTTTATTTTCAGTCTTTTTCTTTACGTTTAAGTGTCAATTCATGTTTTTCTAGTGTATTTTTCATAAGAAGCCGCATACAAAATGTAAGAAAGAATAGGCCCGGCATGGCCAGATGGGTTAAGGCACTCGACTCGTAATCTGAGGGTCGTGGGTTCGAATCCCCTACACACCAAACATGCTCGCCCTTCTAGCCGTGGGGACGTTAAAATGTGACGGTCAATTCCACTATTCGTTGGTAAAAGAGTAGCCCAAGAGTTGGCGGTAGGTAGTGCTGACTAGCTCTCTTCCCTCTAGTCTTACACTACTAAATTAGGGACGGCTAGCGCAGATAGCACTCGTGTAGCTTAGTGCGAAATTCAAAAACAAACCAATCAAGGAGAATAAATAATAACAACGTTGTTTTTCTTTTTTTAGTGATTTGATCAAAACCATATCCAGTATGAGTTTTTATAGTAGTAAAGTTAAACTATTTATGCTTTTGTTTGTTATCATCGAGCCAAATTTGAAGGTATATCACAAATAATGCAAACCTTAAATCCTGTTGGACACCAGTCCACAAACTGTATAGTTCTCTTAGTTTTGATTGTTGCTATGGCAGCATTTACGTCTTTAGGCACGACGTCTCCACGGTACAGTAAGCACACGGCCATATACTTTCCGTGGCGAGGGTCACATTTCACCATCTGATTGGACGGTTCGAAACAGGAATTAGTAATCTCACCAACAGTTAGTTGTTCGTGATAGGCCTTCTCTGCTGAGATGACCGGAGCGTAAGTTGCAAGTGGAAAGTGTATTCTGTAAAATAAAATAATAAAATCAGTTAAAAACAAAAACTTCGAACACATTTCTGGCTGAATGTTAAGTGACAGGAATAACTTTTTTATTTCAAATAGGATCAACGTTTAAATATTACATGTTTTGGTAGCTGTCATCAGAAGTGTGTGTGTGTTTTCTTGTAGCGAATCCCTGATCTTAGCGTTGTAAATCTATAGACATACCGCTGTACTAGCGGGGGACAATCCTCAGATCTAAAAACCTTCGTGATAAGTGGGTATGCTTTATAAAAGAAAGGTTTAACTCATTGTAATCTATGAGAGTGGTGTAAATATTATATGTAAAACAATCAATATTTTTTCCAAAATTGTGCGTTATCACCAGCTAACCCTTAGCCTCTGTTTAGCAAATAATTATTTAATTTACAACACTATATTTGTTATTATTGTTATATTTTGATTATAAAAGTTATTTTACATTATTTACTTGGTAAATAAATTTTGAATAACCTAAATCTTCTAATTTGGCTGAATCCTGTGAGACTTTATTGGGATTACGGCCGAAAATATCGTTGGAAGTGATACTATCTAACTAATAAATAAATCATTTTTTTTTTTCTTTATAGGTAAGGGGGTAAGAAAAATGTTCTTAACTAACTGTATTCGTTATTGGGTTTGTTTTTAGTTCTGATCTATGTAGATTACTTGTTTTGATCAGAAGTTGATATTAATTCCATAAAACTTAATATATCCATCATATGATTTTCCTAAAAGAGTCTTAAAATGAGTTAATATTTGAGCTTAGATAAAAAAAAACAGTTTAAGTGTTAAGTGTATTTAATATGACGAATAACATTAAGCTACTTTAGACTAAACAAATGATTTCGCCTCACAAATGAGATGTAATGTTTATGATGAATAGAACAAATCTGGGGCTAAAGCCAGCAATAAGTTCAAATTATCTGTTTCAAACTTCAGGCTTGGCACTATCTCTTTAGTAAAATTAATTATTTAGATAAATATCGTAGAGCAAGCTATATATCGATCATACCTTGGGTAAGGTACGAGGTTAGTCTGAAATTCTGTCAGATCGACGTTTAGGGCACCATCGAACCGCAGAGATGCGGTGATCGATGATACGATCTGGCCGATCAGACGATTCAGGTTTGTGTAAGTTGGCCGCTCGATGTCCAAGTTTCGGCGGCAGATGTCGTAGATGGCTTCGTTGTCTACCATAAAAGCACAGTCGGAGTGTTCCAATGTCGTATGGGTGGTGAGGACTGAATTGTAAGGTTCTACAACAGCTGTTGAAACCTAGAAAACAATCAATGAGCATGACGGTTTTCTATTATATATGAAATCGAACCCCTGACTTAAGCGTTGTAAATCAGTAGACTTACAACTGTCCCAGCGAGGGATGCATGTTCAGCGAAGAGCTAATTTGTTTAATGTTAAGTGAATTATACTTACATCAACTCGAAATCAATTCATTCATCATGAACTCAAGATAAGAATAGAAGTAAGTTTCAGACAAGAAAAACAAGACTTAATATCGTTTGTAAGGTTGTAAAATTTTTGCACATAGATTATTATTTGTAATAACTGTTATTGTAAATTGTATTATTGTTTATATATTAACATACACTTGCATTAAAAAAGAAACTGTGTGTATCAATCTTGTTGGCAAGTGTTATATACTGGGTGCATATCAAAATTTAATTAACTTCTTAATTTATATTATTTTTCGACTCAGTTTTAAGCTATTTTAAGTAGCATGATAACATGTAACATAATAAATTTGGGGGCTCGTGGTCGAGATCTTAATTAGAGACAATATTCTACCTAAATTAAGTTTCAAGTTATAATTCAATATATATTTGTCAGTGCCAACAATACTTGATTATGTCTGATTATGAAAGGTATAACAAAAGTGAATTGATCAAAATTGCCAAAGTTTTAGAACTAGAGGGTAATAAATCAATGAGAAAAATGAACTGAAAAAGTATGTTACTGAAATACTAATCGATAATGATTTGTTGTCTGAGAAAGCATTAGGGGAATACTCTTGTGTCTCCACTAGCTAACCAGAGTTGAATGATAAACATGTTAGAAATCTAGTTAAAACTCATATAGATTGAGCTTGAATAAGCTCGCATCGAAGCCGAAAAGAAATTAAGCTAAAATAAATTGAAATTAGGTTCAACTCCGATCGGCCAAGGAAAAATAACATCTTTGAACTTAGTCTGTATGTTCAAGTACCACTTTTTAATAAAAATATATACAACATTTGGAGAAGGTTGCCCAAAACTTGGAATGACCCACTGAGAAATGTTCATTATTGTTACAAAATGTTTTAACTGTTAAAGCACAAGAAGCTTATGCCGATCTGTCTCTAGAATATTGCACTAATTACGATGAGGTTAAAGCAGCTATTCTCAAAGCATACGAGTTGTTACCGGAGGCTTATCACCAAAAGTTTCGATTTTATCACAAGCAAGATAATCAAATTTATATGGAATTTGCCCACAAAAAAGAGGTTTATTTGATCGATGGTTTACTACTTTTATGATATTGACAACAATTTCGAAAAACTACTTATACAACTACTTATATATGTATGTATATTTCTGTGTTTAACTACTACATACTAATACATTTGTAGTACTCTCAAACCCACTGTTTGTGAAGTTCGAGTTTTAACAACGTCACAATAGTCAAGAAAACTGTAGCCCTTCAGGGTTTTAGGAACAAAATAAGTTAGTTCTTTTCACTGTTGAAAGGTTCGGTTCATACGATCGTCTAGTGATCGTACGTCCTATCTCAAAATTACAGTCTGTAATAAAACACTTATGTGAAGTGAGCGTTTAAGTATCGATGAGCAGAGGTGGATTTGGGAGGAACTAGCTCCCATAAATCCCCAACTGATGAGGTATAAGATAAAACAAGAAGAAAATGACAAAAATCTTAATATATCTGTTAACTCATTAGAATAGTCATATCGTGAAGATTGTGAAATCCGTACAGATGTTAATAGACATCGAAAATATTTTTGTCTCTGTCTACCTGCTCGCTTACAAGTGGCGAAACTAAGCCTATTGTCACCAAATTAGAAGTATAGCATTTGGACCCTCGGAAAGTGACTTTGTGAAGCCGTGTGATTTAGTGATGAAGGAAGATGTCACAACGAATGGATATACAAATATTATTGGTGAAGGAAGGTGTCACAACGAATGGATATACACGTATTACTGGTGAAGGGAGGTGTCATAATATCTTCTTAAAAATTGTGTTCGTTATTAAAGCACTATTCTTTCAGTATTAAAACTTAATCTTTAAACTTAACTTTAATTTTATAAGACGATATCATAATATATTATGTATGACAAGTTTCCCGATAGCACAACGTTAAGTCTACGAATTTATAATGCCACATTCAGGGATTCGATTCCCCTCGGTGGCCACAGTAAATTGATTGATGTGGCTTTACTGTAAGAAAACACAGACCTATATACAACAGTTATTACTTGTAGAAAATACCCTATTTTTAACCATCATGTCTCACCAATGAACTAATAGATTGTCTAGTTTTTATATTATCTGGTATCACTTATACTGCTCCCCGCTAGTACAGCGGTAAGTCTACGGATGTACAACGCTAAAATCAGGGGTTCGATTCCCCTCGGTGGTCTCAGGTCTTTTGTTAAACAGACGTATAAATAATATGGATATGGAAAATCATTTCACTTAATTCGGCTGTTAAAAACTTTGTCTCATGAAAGCAGCGTGTGTAGTTATACATTTGTATGATAATAAATGTAGACTTACAGACATTACTCAATACGACATAAGCTACAGACAACAAGGGACAGTTTCGTTCATCAAAGCTTATCATTGCACAGCGACATTGATAAAAATCTGACCCCGTCTTCCTCTGTATTCGGAAGCTCAGACATTCCCCTATTAAATTAATCTAACGTTCCAGATGTAGTTATTTATATCATTGAAGTCAAATGTAGGATTGCAGTAAACTTGTTTGTCTGTTTTATTACAGACTGTAATTTTGGGATAGGACGTACGATCACTAGACGATCGTATGAACCGAACCTTTCAACAGTGAAAAGAACTAATTTATTTTGTTCCTGAAACCTTGAAGGGCTACAGTTTTCTTGACTATTGTGACTAAATCACAGATAGCTTAAATTTACAATATCTACGAGTGATATCACGGTACAAAAGCATAGCTTGCTTTTACAGTATATACAAGTAATTTCACGATACATTTTGTGCAGCTAAAATCACTGATGATGATGTTTAAAATTGGTACTGTTTTATGATGATGTTTAAAATTGGTACTGTTTTATGATGATGTTTATAAATGGCAGTGTTGTATGATAATGTCTGTACATGGTAGTGTTTTATAATGATGTTTATGAAGGCTAGTGCAGATACCCCTCGTGTAGCTTTGCACGAGGCCCGGCATGGCCAAGCGTGTTAAGGCGTTCGACTCGTAATCCGAGTGTCGCGGGTTCGAATCCCAGTCGCACCAAAACATGCTCGCCCTTTCAGCCGTGGGAGCGTTATAATGTGACAATCAATCCTACTATTCGTTGGTAAAAGAGTAGCCCAAGTGTTGGCGGTGGATAGTGATGAGACTAACTGCCTTCCCTCTAGTCTTACACTGCTAAATTACTTGATGGCCATAAAATTACATAACACGTGAAAGTGCATCAGCACAGATGTTATTAACCCCATTTGACATGGATTATTTTCAAATCACACTGTTTTATTTACAACATGGTGATTTTCCGATATAATCACCAGATAATTTAAATCAGTTAAAGTCAAATAAACGTTTATTTATAACGTATCGCCTCTGTAAGAGAGAGAATTAAAACATGTTTTGTAGAAAGTATAAACTGTAGCATTTGTTGTCCAGTTTGAAGGGGGAGGGACAGTTCTCGGTTGGTTTTTGTTGTTCAGTTTCAAGGGGGAGGGAGAGTTCTCGGCTGTTTTTTGTTGTTCAGTTTGTTATTGTTTTATGATGCAATTTAAGTTTATTTTACACTATACTTAAATGCTTTTATTTTAATCACTCACAAAACAAAGGTGTATATTTATATATCCTTTGGGTCACTAGACAAAGAGTGCTGTAAATTATTAATTTACCGTGGATTAAATACATATGTTTCATTTAGATATGATACTTTTTTACATGTATTTTCATTTATATGTAACATAACACTGAATACCATTAAAGTTAATGTCTAAAACATACCACAAATATATGGTACAGAAGTAAATCTACGGATTTACAATGCAAAAATCAGGGGTTCGATTCCCCTTGGTCACTTGTGAGTTCTCAACATGTGCTCATAAAATATTGTTCTTTCGAAATTCATGTCACATAAAAACAATTCAAAACTTAAGTCCATTTAAGACACTATTTTCATTTTATAGAATCCACTGTTATTAAAGGTAAAGTTTAACGTCAACGTTAAACACCTAAAACCTAAATAATACGTTGAGTATCATATATAACGTGTAGTCTAGGTATAGGTATACGTTGAATATTATGTAGATATAACATAGAACCTACATACTTTGGGTACCGTGTGTAACGTTACAATACGAACTGGTTAATCAGAAGATTGGTTGTGTGTTCTCTCTTGTGCATCATGTGGATTCATGACGTCCGAAAACACACGTAGGTCCAAGAAGACTTGATAAAAAATGATAAAAAACATTATAACTAGAGCAATTTCGAAAGGTAGACCTTTCTTCGTCAAGTGCAAAACAAACAGGAAAAGTAACACCAGTTAGGTTCATTCCATGATATAAAAACGAGGTGTGATTCATTCAATTCAATTAACGTTGAGGATTCTTTTAAAAATCAAGCTCTTCAAAATTCGAAAACTTTTGGCAGTCAGAATAAAACCTCAACGAGGCCTGCCTGCTATTTCTGCAAAAAACCTGATCATATTTTGTTTGACTGTTGGTGTTTGCGAAAGAAAGGAGAAAACAAGACAACACCCAGTGCGTTCGGTTTCACATATGGAAGTAATTTAAACAGGTCACGCAATGTTGTTGATTCATCCATTGATATAAAGGTTAGTGTAGCAAGGGATGAATTTAGACGTTTTGTGTCTGTTGGTTCTGTGTCTTTGACAAATAATACTGCCAACCCCACACCCACACGTTTACTACATAGTGCTGGGGCAACTCAGTCATTGTTGTTAGATAGTATATTGTCTTTATATTCGAGGTCTGTCACTGGTGAGTCTATTATAGTTCAGGATATTGAGGATGTTTTTTTAATGTTCCTCTCCATAGCATTTATTTAACATCAGGCCTAGTTTTGGAACCAATTACGGTTGGAATAAGACATACTCTGCTAATTAAGTATGTATCGTCAGAAAAAGACTGATTGGGGAAAATTGTTGCTGAACCCAAAATGATTATCAAGCGTATCACTGTTTCATCTGAGGATGATGTTGGTGTTGATGAGAATCCCGATGTGATTCCTTTGTGTGTTGTGACTCAAACTCAGGCAAAGAAATTAAGGCCAAAACAATGATGAACATGTATTCAGAGAACAATATAATAGATTCGTCTCAGATATTTTTTGGGAATCATGTCGATAATTGTCGTACTGACGATTCCTCGGTGAGTGGCAATGATGGACGTGAGTGATCTGGTTTACTAGGTGAAGTTTTATTTGCTAAAAACAAACTGATCGCTGAACATGAAAAGGATCGGCAGATCTTTTCACTATTTAAATATGCATTCCCAAATGATGAACTGGAAAAAGCTCCAAATGGTTATTTTTTCAGAAATTGATGCACTTATGAGGAAATGGAGACCATCAGATGTGCCGGATTCAGAAGACTGGGCTTCAGTTTATGAAATATTTATTCAGAAAGCATATTTTTCTAAAATATTAAAAGTTGTCCATGAACTGTCCATGGGAGATCACTTAGGTGTCAACAAGACATGTAAAAAAAAGCATGAAACATTTATTTTGGCCAAAAATTAAGCAAGATGTTTTCTAAAACTTGCCATACCTGTCACTTTGTCGGAAAAACCTAATCAGAAAATTTCTGTTTCTCCTTTCAAACCTATCCCAGCTTTCTAAGAACTCTGCCGTGGTGTAATTGTGTATTGTATTTGACCTTTACCACACATTCAATCAGGGAACTGGTATTTGTTGAATATCATTTACGCATCCACTCAATTCCCTGATGCTATTTCTTTGAGAAACAATTGAAACGAAGGAAAAGGCTAAGGTTTTGATTAATTTATTTACTTTGCTAGCTTGTCCAAAGAAACTCAGTCTGATCAGGGATCGAATTTTAAGTCAGAGTTGTTTCAACAAGTTGTTTATCAGCTCGCTGCTAAACAGATCAAATCTAGTGGGTACCATTCAGAATCGCAAGGTGTTCTTGAGAGATTCTATTGTACCTTGAAATATACGTTGCGGTCTTACTGTCTCGATAATGAGAAGGATTGGGATGAAACGGTTAATTTATTATTATTTGCTGTTTGTGAGTCAGTTCAAGAATCGTTAGGGTTTAGCCCATTTGAGTTGTTGTTTGGCCAGTCATTTCGTGGTCTTTTAAAGTCGCTGAAGGAACAATGGTTTGAAGATGGCCCTAAAGAAATGCACTTATTGGATTACGTTCCCAAGTATTGGTCCAAAATCTTATGCGCTTGTGAATTGGTTCCAAAAATATGAAGTCATCCCAAGATAAAATGGAAAATGTTTATGACTGCAAGGCTGAAAATCGTAAGTTTCAGCCTAGTGACATGGCTTCAGCATTGTTACCCACTATGGGGCGTCCACTAAAAGTTAAGTACCATGGTCCATTTGAGGTTGTTCGGAAAGTAAATGAGACGGAGTATGTTGTAAAAACATCTGATCGTCGATAGGTTACCCAGCTATGTCATATCAATACGTTGAAGTCCTATTGCATCCAAGATACATCTGAAAAGATTTTTGCTGTGGTGTGTTCTGATATTGATAACAGTCTCTTTGACTCAGACGCCCGTAAATTAGCAAATATTAGGGATGAATGTAGCATCAAACTGAGTGATTCTGACATTCAGGCCAATCTTGATTCAAAACTCGATCACTTGTCTATTGAAGAGAAAAATCAACTTGCTAATTTATTGATTGAATATCAGTGTATATTTCCGGATGTTTCTAATAAAACCAACTTTCCTGTTCGTGATATTGATGTAGGTGATGGTTCTTCTGTGAAACAACATCTCTATCGTGTGAATCCAATCAAGGCTGATTATATGCTTAAAGAAGTATCTTATATACTGGAGAATGGCATTATAGAACCCAGTAAAAATAATTGGTTTCCACTTTGTGTATTCGTTTAAATCTGATGGTTCGGTTAAATTTTGTAAAGACTTTTGGAAAGCAAATGCTTTGACAAGACAAAATTCCTATCCCATTTCAAGAATTGTATAAATATCTGTGTCACAACAACCTCTAGTCATTTACACTGATCATAACCCGTTCACGTTTTTGAACCAAATGTAGGGCAGAAACAGGAGGCTGTTAAATTGGAGTTTAACATTTAACACTACAAGAGTGTGATTTGAAAATAATCCATGTCAAATGGGGTTAATAACATCTGTGCTGATGCACTTTCACGTGTTATGTAATTTTATGGCCATCAAGTTATTTGTATTGATTGTGTTATACGTTGTTATGATTATCAAAGTTGTATAATTATTTGACAATGTATTATATTTAATGCGTTGTTGTCGATATATATATATATAATATATTTGTGTGTGTGTGTGTCTCTTATAACAAAGTCAGATTTGAACCTCTGGTTTTAGCGTTGTAAATCCGAAGAGTTACCGCTGTTCCAGTGGGTACTAACATCTTAGTTAAAATCGCTTAACATCGATTTTTAATTCTCCAAGGAGGGAGGTGTGACGGATTTACTATCACATATCTATTTCAATATCAATGTTTGTTTAAGTTTAATTCGTTTTTAGAAATGTACATAACTTACATTGTTATTTCTGTATTGCGAAATGCGTAACAATGTGTTATTCGCTGAAAGTGTATTATACCCTACACTTATAAAACTAAAAACCGTTTGCAATCGATAAAATCAATGATATAAAAATTTCTATTTTCCAAACCAAAAAGTACTGAGAATTATGATATTTATTTATCTGATCAATAGAACGTGACATTCGCCTGGAGATGTATGGAGAGCAATTGTCATCAATTTCCGTTTACCACACGCAAGAATATAGTTTTCATATTATATTACACAGGAAACGTGTTTAGAGCCCGATAATTGGCTGTTCCTTTCCTCCAAATAATAAGTTTAAAGTAATTGTTCCCATCATCTGAGTAATACGTTTTTGAAATATAATGTTTTGTCCTATACACGTGAAAAATAAATTTAGAATGAAACGACTGCATAGACACGTGACTATCAATTACTGTGTGAAAAGGTGCATGTCGCGTGTTCACGGGAGAGGCATCTGAGAAAGGATATTAGTAATCGGCTTTCTTAGAAAAGATACTGAAGGATATCGTTTGATTTTGTCATTTGACAGAGATGTGGGCCAAATTTTTAATCTATCGAGAATGATCACGTTGAGATTCGTGCTCACCTGGGGTGCTGGGTAGATAGCAAACTCTAGCTTGGACTTCTTTCCATAGTCCACAGACAGTCTCTCTGTCAAGAGGGAAGTGAAGCCAGATCCGGTACCACCGCCGAAGCTGTGAAAGATAAGAAAACCCTGCAAGCCCGTGCACATATCAGATAACCTCCGAATCCTGTCCAACACGAGGTCAATGAGTTCCTTCCCGATAGTGTAGTGCCCTCTAGCGTAATTATTGGCAGCATCTTCCTTCCCAGTAATAAGCTGCTCAGGATGGAACAGTTGTCGATACGTTCCAGTCCTTACCTCGTCTGTAACACACGAAATCAGTTTTCAATTAAAATTACCTCTAAACCTTCCAAGTTCTAGTAGCTTTGCTTAATTTACAGATTATAGGTCGAAACGTTTTGACTCATGTTAGGTAAGTCTAATTCTCAGATGTATGCTATACAACTACACGTAAAATACGCGTTTGAAACTAACTATATGTGTATATACATGAAAAATTGTATCGAGAAGAACTAAAACATTGCTTTCAGATTTTAATTCAAAACAGTAATTATTGTAGCCCACATATACAGTTTGTTGGGTTTGGAAACAATGAGTGTTAGGGACCTTTGTTTAACACGTGTTTATCATGGCTCTTAAGGGCTTGAAGCCAGAAGTTCAACGTTATAAGCCCTCACGTTTACCGCTGTGCCACCGGAGGCGGAAGATACCTTAAGTATGGATTTGACTTCTGAAGGAATACAGAAAATAAATAATTAACTTAGTAGGTTTACGTTTATATGTTAGCAGATGAAACAAACAACATTAACTGAATACAAACCTTTGTAAAGTTAAGAAAGTCAATGAAATAAGGAAAAGGTCATGCTTAATAATAAATAAAGGTCTTTCTTGATATAGTTCTGACCTTAATTGACTGGTCCTGTTTCTGGGACTACTGTAGAAGCCAAAACATTGTTCCACTCTATAAAGTGGCAGAATCAGTCCATTAAAACCAAATATTATATACGATTAACTCTTTTGCTGTCACTTTAAGCCTTGTTGCAAGGAAAATAGTTCAGCTCAAAGTTCAAGTTCTATCACACAAGAGGGCGGTCTGAATTTTTTTTACGTCCATAAAACATTCCAGTTATATATCTTTCACCAAAAGAATTACCAGAAAATTTATAGTCTCGTATCTATGAAATCAGTATTCTTAATAGGGCATTAAGGAATATAAAATATCTTAATATGAATGAAAATGCTTTCAAAAACTTTACTTTTGAATAGATAAGAACAGATTACTAGATTAAGCGTAAAGAGTCTAGAAATAATTCCAGCCATATTTTAAGATTTCATTAATCTAGTTGTAGATAAAGAGATTTCCAGGTAAAATTAAAAATCTTTAGTTTAACTCTTGTCCTTTAAACCGTATTTTCTCTCTGTGATTTTCCATTTTTATCATAGAAAACATAGGTTAACTATTATTGCTAATCCCACAAAATCGGGCCCGGCATGGCCAGGTGGTATAAGGCGTTCGACTCGTAATCTGAGGGATGCGGGTTCGAATCGCGGTTGCACCAAAACATGCTTGCCCTTTCAGCCGTGGGGGCGTTATAATGTTACGGTCAATCCCATTATTCCTTGGTAAAAGAGTAGTCCAAGAGTTGACGTGGGTGGTTATGACTAGCTGCCTTCCCTCTAGTCTTACACTGCTAAATTAGGGGCGGCTAGCGTAGATAGCCTTCGAGTAGCTTTGTGCGAAATTCAGAAAACAAACAAAAACAAACCCACAAAATCACTGTAATTTATATGTATATTACACACACATACCATACTTAGCTTCGTCGAAGTTATGTTAAACTTACGTTTCTCTTACTTCAGTTAGATTATATCCTTAACATTTTGAAGTATCCAAACATCAAATGTTTACTTAGTAATTTTCTGTAATAGGAAAAATTTTATATCATTTTTGTTACTGTTTATGCATACTTCTGAATACAGTTACTACTTTCTGAAGAATATATTGTAGCCTTCTTAATATCTTGTTTTGCCTTAGCCAGTTATAAAATCCTTACGAGTAACCCTTGGCGTGAGTTAACCAAACAACACTTATCGCGCTTAGTTCAGAGAAATGTATTTATTTTCTTAAAATAATAGTGGAGTTCCTTCTTTGTTCATTAATCGTTTTAATTTGTTTGTCTTTTTCCTACGCTGTTAAAAACATTTTTTGACTTTTACATAATATTGGCAAATATTCATTATCAAAATGTGTTCTTTTGTTTCTTTCAGTATCATTAGTCCTCCAACAAAATAAACTGTTTCCTGCTGTACGAAAACAATTAAAACAAAAACAGTGAGCACTTACGGTTCAGGAAATGTGTTTATGAGCATGTGAGAACAAAGAGAAAACACGTACCAACAACAGTTGGTTCTAGGTCTACGAACACAGCTCGAGGAACGTGTTTTCCAGCTCCAGTCTCGGAGAAAAATGTGTTGAATGAGTCATCACCCCCACCGATGGTCTTGTCACTAGGCATCTGTCCATCAGGCTGGATTCCGTGCTCTAGACAGTACAGTTCCCAGCATGCATTGCCAATCTGGACGCCTGCTTGGCCAACGTGGATACTGATACATTCACGCTGAAAGGTTTAAAAACTCTAGATGTCATATGTATATATAATATATATATATATATACAGTTATGTGAAAAAGTTAGGACACCGTATTAAAACCTGTGTATTTTTGTAACATTTTTGGATATATAGATATTTAAACTCAATTTTAACAACACTGAGAGATTATAGGAATATAACTAAACAATTAAAACTGAAGAAAAAATCTTTTAAGATCTTCTGTGAATGAAATTCTACAAAAATGCATATTCTACCTGAAGAAAAAGTTAGGACACTCCCACATTTATTCCCACTTAAAATGGCTTAACTCACACACAGGTGTATCACACTAGGTGCACATGATTAGAAGATCGTTACTCAGCATTTTGAATGAGGCTTGCCCTATTTAAACCTCAGACAGCTCTTTTGCTATCACCATGGTGCTCACTCTCACTTCAACAGTCAGGAGCACACCAAACTAGATTTCAAAATATTTTGGGATCTTTGTAAACAACTATTCCACTGTCCGGAAAATAGTCAACAAGTGGAGAGCTTTCAAAACAATTGCCAACATGCCCAGGTTTGGTCGTCCAAGCAAGTTCACCCCGAGAGCAGACCGCAAGATGCTAAAAGAGATTTCCAAACATCCTAACATGTCATCACGGGACCTACAGTAGGCTCTGGCTATTGTTGATGTAAAAGTTCATGCCTCTACAATCAGAAAGAGACTGCACAAGCTTAACTTGCATGGGAGGTGTGCAAGAAGGAAACATTTGCTCTCTAAGAGATACATCAAGGCCGGACTGAAGTTTGTGAGAGAGAATGTAGGTAAAGACCAGGACTTCTGGAATAATGTTCTTTGGACAGATGAGTCCAAATTTGAATTATTTGGACACCAGAACAGAGGACATGTTTGGCGTAAACAAAATACAGCATTCCAGGAAAAGAACCTCATACCAACTATGAAGCATGGAGGTGGAAGTGTCATGGTTTGGGGCTGCTTTGCTGCAGCAGGACCTGGACAGCTCACAATCATAGAATCCACCATGAATTCTACAGTGTATCAGAGGGTGCTTGAGGATCATGTGAAACCATCTGTATAACAATTAAAGCTGAAGCGGACCTGGACCCCGCAACACGACAATGACCCAAAACATACCAGTAAATCCACCAAGGACTGGTTGAAAACTAAGAAATGACCGAGTCAAAGCCCAGATCTTAATCCAATTGAGATGCTGTGGGGTGACTTGAAACGGGCTGTACATGCAAGAAAACCCTCAAACATCTCACAGCTGACAGAATTCTGCATTGAGGTGTGGGACAAACTTTCTTCAGACCAATGTCAGAGATTGGTAGATGGCTACAAGACGCGTCTCACTGCAGTTATTTCAGCCAAAGAGGGTAACACTAGCTATTAAGGGGTAGGGTGTTCTAACTTTTTCCTCAGTCAGAATATGCATTTTTGTAGAATTACATTTACAGAAGATTTTGAAAAGTCTTTTCTTCAGTTTTAATTGTTTAGCTATGTTCCTATAATCTCTCAGTATTGTTGAAATTGAGATTAAATATCTGTATATCCAAAAATGTTACACAAATACACAGGCTTTAATAGGTGTTCTAACTTTTTCACGTGATTGTACACCAAAATCACTGCTGTTCTTCAGCCTTAGTTGGAAAACAACGTATTAGCTTTCGATTACAGGGTGTTTTTGGAGAATTTTACCAGATGATCGCAGTAATTAAAATAAAACAATGTGTCCGGAGTAAGAGAATTGGGAATTTACCGGAAAAATTTTAGAAACACAAATATAAAAACCTCAGCATAATAACCGGCTTACTGAATCGTAACGCATTTCTAATTCTTGTTCTCTCTGTACAATAGAAGCAATAATTATATATTATATGTTTATATTTCTCTTTTGAAATAATCAAAATATTTATAGTTAATTATTCTACAAGAGAAAGAAGGTTTGTCAGAGCAACTGTCAACTGTGTTTTTGTGAGATATAGTAACACCGAGACAGTATAAGTGTTAAAATGTGGATTTCTTAAGAAAATCTTCACAGATAAAGGTCATGTGATTATAATGCCTTATTTGTTCATTATTCACTTGATTAATTTCAACGAAACGAAGCAAATTATTTTGTGGATTGCGTGACACTAAACACGACGAAACAAAAAACGTTTTCTACGTCGCAATAGATTTCAGTAGTTCATATTGTTGTGCGGAAGAAATACCATGAACATTTCATCCTAAAACTGAACATACAATCATACTGTTTCGTTTTGGTTGTTTTTTTCCTGCACGGAATCAGCGCTAATTTTACGGACTTACAACTCCAGATTCTGTGGTTTGATTCCTCATGGTGAACAGAGTCTAGATCGTCCAATGCATAGCTTTGTGCTAAACTACACAAACAAACAATTTATTTTGCTATATATGATTCATAGTCATACCAGGTACCAAAACTCGGGTGAAAAATTAATCTAAATTTTTCATAATTAATTTTTTGTTTATCTGGAGTTAAGCTTAAAGCTACACAATGGGTTATCTGTGCTATGCCCACCAGAAGTATCGAATCATATATTCTAGCGTTGTAAGCCCACAGACGTACCGCTGTGATACTGGGAGGGCATAATTAATTTTAAACCAGTCGTCATTTTCAAACCTTAAATAGAAATATTAATGGAAAATATGTCAGAAAATCCAAGCTACATTTTTCCAGCTGATTTTAATATTGAAAACTCTCATTGGGTTATAATGGCAGTCCATACACTCCGCTCGAACACCAGTTATTTGGGTATTACGATAAATCAGATCCAATGATGGTATAAGAGTAACTGGAATTTAATAATCGATGAGACATCTTTATTTCAAAATAAATTAAACCACTGCCCCCTCACATCCCCAGATGGTTAAGACGCTCGACTTGCAATGTGAGGGTCGTGGGTTCGAATCTCCGTCACACCAAACATGCTTACCCTTTCAGTTGTTGGGGCGTTACAATGTGACGGTCAATCCCACTATTCGTTGCTAAAAGAGTAGACCAAGAGTTGGCGGAGGGTGTTGATGATTAGCTGTCTTTCCTTCAGTCTTCCACTGCTAAATTGGGGACGGCTACTGCAGGTAGTTCTCGTGTAGCTCTGCGCAAAATTTGAATCCAAACCAGTTGAATCTACGCACATGTTTATGTATTACTCTTCAATCATACGACTACCGTTTTATCCCCTCATATTTTTAACGTCTTTGTAAAACGCTATTATTAACGGCAAGGGTATTCAACTAACAATTTAGTTTAATCTCTATCTTATTCAAACTTATATTCTGTAAAGTATTCATATATTATACCAAATTTTGTGCATGAATAACCCTAATAACTAACCTAAACATGGTATTCTTTCATGACTTCGCTAGGGTTGGTCACTTGAGGGTTCTGTACTTTACGTCATTTTAATTTCAGTTAAAATATTTAGATGATTTATGTTGACAAATAATTCATATTTACACGCAAAATCCAAACTTTGCGATTCATCTGCCATAACAAGCAAAAGGAAAGGCGGGGCGGTATTCGGATGATCTGTGTCTTCATCAACTCGCATAAATACTTAACCGGCGCAACGCACAGTTTTACCTAAAGTTCTCTGCTGTTGGGGTGAGTGGGTGGGGGTGTGATTTGAAATAGTTAAATGCCATCTCTCGTTTTCCGGTATCAGGAGTAGTTATTTCTAGATGGTTAATCTTGCGTGTCTGCTAGGATACCTCTGTTTATTCAGAACTTCAAATCTTAACTTTAAATTATCAGTAACAAGAATTAGGCCTAATGATAAAAAAGTGACATCATTCGTGAAACGTTCTCATGATGTCATAATCGTGTATTTTCATGGTGTTTGTTAAAAAAAATGAAAAAAAACTACTTCTGCATTTCTTTGTTTTTGATCGCCATTATAATCAAAATTTAGGATGAAGTTTGTGCAATATAAAGAGCTTATTTTGTGTATCGATGTATACCATTCGTACATGTATATATTTATAACTTAACAAAAATGGTAAATGGTATCTTATCTACATCAACTATAACGTGTAAAATAAGTGTACATTTCGATACAATCAACAAAAATGTTCTTTTTCATCAACAGTTTCTTATGAGATAATATAAATTTATTGTCTGCAGGTATATATCAGTCAGGTGTGATATTAGCTCTTTTCAAGTTTTACACTAAAATATTTATTAATGTTATTTACATTTTCTTTCTTGAAACATTTATATACATTCTAAATATATGAGATTCATGCGATTTCTACTTCATACGCATTTGGGGTACTTGCGGTTAATACGGCTGAAAATTTTAATCATTTTTGTATACACGTACAAGTTTTTATATGTGTATATTTTATCTATACTGTCCATTCTAGAAACATGTCGATACCCTTTTTAAAAAATAAAAAGTATAACTTTTTTCGTGTTATGTGTCACCTACTCTTGTTGTTGTTTTTTTATTTACAGTCATAAATAGTACCAGATTAACGCATAGGCTGCCGAGGCTGGGTCCTCCCCGGCCACCCAAGTGCAAAAGTTATGGTTCTTAAAACCAGAAGAATGTAGGCAATAGCGAGTTATTATTCCCAAATATTACCAGTGACTGGGGCTCCACTGAACTTTAATCCAGCCCTAGTCATAGTATAAAATAGTTGTCAAACGTTTAACATCGAACCACTCTTCTTTTTTTTTTGTCATTTCTTGTAGATTCAAATATTATTATATTGTATTTATGTTTTCCGTATTGGTTTTCTCTTATGGTTACTTATTCTTAAATATTGTTTTGTTTTATTTAGGTAATTTGTATCTTAGTTATTCTGAAACAAGTATTTTATATTTATATGCATCAAAGCAGAATTATTTCGTACTATGCGTAAAAATTATTTTCTTCTATTTATATGTATATAATATACATAATTCCGTATTTTCAGGATTCAACTAATATTTTAAATGTTGAGTTACGTTTTATATTAAAATGAAAAAGTCTTGAGGTGTTAATGACATTTAAATTCTAGGTGAAGGGAACGTAGAGCATCTAGCCTTTAATATGCAAGCGTTTTGCAAAACTCCATTACCAACTGCTCGCAATCGTTTGTGTGTGTATTGAAGCGTTCATCATCTTACGTTACATTGGAATCTTTTATCGCAGGAATTTCACAAATGACTTCAACCTATACATGATCACGTGCTCTTAAATTATAGGTTGTGTGAGCGGTAATCGATCCACAAGAAAATGAGTCACTAACTTTTCTGGGCTTACTCTCATTCTAAAAACCGTTCGGTGCTTTGGTTCCCAGGAAAATATTCGGGGATCATGACTGTTTCTTAATCAAAGACTTACTGAAAATTAAAAATTTGGCAATTTGTTGAAACTATACGTATCTATGAATCCTGATTCATCAACTCGAACAAATAACTTAACTTCATCATTTTCGAATTTTCTTTAAAAATGTCTATAAAAGGATATATTATAAAACTTATGGGTAGACAAAAGATAGTTAAAATTATTTGTGTATACACCTCTGGTTGGGAACCGTGATGGACCTGTTGAGAACCAAGCATTAGAGCTCAAACCATGTTTGTGACAGAAAAATTAGACGTTTTCTATTTTCACTGAATGCAATTGTTATTGACACAGGGCCAGCTGAGTCCGACGTCACAACCGCAACGTTTACATTCTATTGCTGTTTTTGATATTGATTTTACGTTAATTTGAAATAACTAAAACAAACGTCATACACAAAGCATAATAACGCTAGATCTTACATTTTAATATATTTTGCACAAGATCAAACAACTGATAAAAATATTACAATTTATAATATCTGTGTGTTTTTCTTACAGCAAAGCTACATCGAGCTAACTGCTCTGTCTACCGAGGTGGAATTGAATCACTGATTTTAGCGTTATAAATCGGTAGACTTACCACTGTCCCACCGCCAGTCTCTCTCATTAGAATGGTTCTTATTCAGGTACACTGACAAAAATAATTACATTAGGCGTGGTATTTACTTCCTTGCTTTCATATAGTTAGCGCGACGACGTGCGAGGGCGTTATTCACAAGTAGCAACAACAGGAAAAGTAAATGGTTGTCAAACTTGTAAAAGTGGAAAAAAATTAAAATAAAATATGGTTGGTGCTCTTAGAATCCCCTTCTCTCTACTGGAGAGTACCTTAAAACCCTGGAAGATTCCTTGTGATGAGTGGTCAGGAAGATGGAAAATTTTTGTTGTGGACAGACACACGACTGACCCTTTTCAGAATGTTTCATAAGTATCTACAGTTCGTGAATTATGGAATATAAAAACATATATTTTTAAACACAAAGCCTTTTCATGTTTCAGTTGTTGCTACTTCAACTGCACATACAACTTTGATTTCGTTTGATGTTAAACTCAAAGCTATAAACAATGATCTAATTGTGCTTTTTCCACCACGGGTATTGTAGACTGATTTTTAGCGTCATAAAGCCTACAGACTTACGGCTCAACCATTGTGTGTGCGTGTGGTTTCGTATAGCAAAGACACATTGGGGTGCCTGCTGAATCCACCAAGGGGAAACGAACGCCTGATTTTAGTGTTGTAAATGTGAAGACTTACCGTTGTACCTGCGGGGGGGGGGCAATCACAGTATATGATACTGGTTGAGTTAATTCAGTATATGTAGTTGTTTTACGTAGGATCCTAAATATAATACTGAATAACTGACATTTGAGAATTCTCTATTAAAGAAAGCTTATCGTAGATAAAACAATAATTTCTTAAGAAAAAATATACATGTGTACTTAGTTTACTCCATCCAGTTCAAAGGTTCACAAATTACGATCCTCGACTATATTTAGTTCGCTTGGTCCTTTCAGACGGTCCAAGGGAATTTTTTTCACAATTACGAGCCCCCCAGTGGCACAGTGGTACGTCTACGGACTTATACTACTAGAAATCGGGTTTCGATACCCGTAGTGGGTAGAGCACAGGTAGCTCTTTGTGTATAATACCAAAATAAACAGTTACGGAAATAAAGTTTGTAAATCTCGAAACAAATCTGACACTCGATACCCAAAAAATTTAGACATTTAAGCAGAAAAAGAATATTTATAAATTAAGTGAAGTCTAAAGCCATACGTTATATGGCTTTATATGAGAGTTTTCGCACATTGTAAAATAATGACCTCCCCACGTGTTTCTCTTCAGAAGAAGAAAGAATACAGAAGATTTGACTTGTTTTGAATTTCGCTCAGAGCCACACGAGGGCTATCTACGCTAGTCGTCCCTACTTTAGCAGTGTAAGACTAGAGAGAAGGCAGTTAGTCATTATCACCTACCGCTAACTCTTGGTTAACTTTTTTACCAACGAATAGTGGGATTTATTGTCACTTTATAACGCTCACACGCCTGAAAGGGCGAGCATGTTCGGTGTGACGGGGATTGGAACCCGCTACCTTCAAATTACGAGTCGAGTGTCTTCACCACGTGGCCATGCCAGGCCTACTGAAGATTTAGTGTGTTTATTTATTTTAATTTCGCGCGAAGCTATACGAAGGCTATCCGCGTTAGCCGTCCCTAACTTAGTAGAGTAAGGCTAGAGGGAATGCAGCTAGTCATCAACACTTATCGCCAACTCTTAGGTTACTCTTTTACCAACAAATAATGGAATTGATCGTCACGTTATAACGCTCCCACGACTGAAAGGGTGAGCATGGTTAATTTGGTTTCTTTTAATTTGGCGCAAAGCTAAACAAGGGCTATCTAATTTAGCAGTGTAAGGACGAAGCATGTTAGGTGTGACAAGGATTCGAACCGACGATCCTCAGATTACGAGTTGAGTGCCTTAACCACCTGGCCTTGTAGAGCTTTCATGCGACGGAATATTAATATTAGAGTTTGAAATAATTCCACTATTAGAGTTTTAAAGTCAGAGGACTGCGTACCTGTGCAAGACTGCATTTTCATCACTTGTGATCCTAAAATCCAAACACAGAAGCAGAATGAACGTTTTATTGAACCGAGGTTAACACTTTCGAGCATTACACCTAATATAATATGACCTTCCTCACATAAAAGAGATGCAGTTGTCGCATTGAATGTAGAAAGGTAAGTCTGTGGTGAATACAATTATTATGTTTTTATATACTTATCTCGTTATTATGTGGTCTACCAAGGCCCACTATCTACCTACGTTTAGCTTGTCCATCAACAAAAAACGTTTGGTGATAAGATTTTTAGCACTTTATCAGTTAATCTAAAATGACATGCGGGTATTACTAAATCTGAGGTTACATACGTGTCTTGTTTGACCTGAATCAGAAACAAGCCTCTTTCGACAAAACAGATAAGCAAAGCAATTAGAGTTATGTCTTAAATGTTTTAATGCTACACTGAAGCAACTGAAGATAAGAAAAAATAATAAATGCTATTGCAAACAATTCACTGTAGAATATATACTTCAAAATGTTCTACATTCTTGATATGAAAATAGATTACTTATTTACTAACACTTTGGATCCTTAAGTGAGATAATAGGGTTAACTGAGTGTAGCATTTTATCACGTTGCATTGTTGTTGTTTCAGAACCCAAATACTATTGTTGTGTAATCATATCTAAAGCTTTAATAAACTTAAATGTAATTCATTTTTTTATCCACGGAAGTTATTTTCACTCTGGACTAATTAGTACTTTTTTTTAGTCTTTTCTGTAAAGTTAGTGTTATTATTTATTGGAATGTCACGTGCCGCGAATATTAAACTTAACTTTTAAGCAAACAATTCAGGGTGTTTTATATCACCTTTTTTTAATTATTATTACAAGAAGAATAGGAAAGCAAAACAATGAGACAGGTTTTCTAGTTAAAACGAATTAAATGATTTTTTTAAACAATGACAGAACACATATTTTTAATGTATTTAAAATTTGTTATTTGTTTTCTAGAATTAACTCTTTTTTCAGATATATATAATGCACAATTTTCAGTATGTAATCGCTGCATAGTGTTGAATAATAGAAAACAGATTCTGTAATCGCGAGTTACTAAAATTTATGAACAAATTAATATGTAAATTATGGAAGTGAACTCTAAACTAATTAAATTTCATTCTCTATGAATAGAAGGTTTTAGTGTGTGAAACGTAAAATACACACGAAGTTGATAAAAAGAGTTAAAAGTTCAGAAAAATAGAGCATGGTTTAGATTGTTGCCCTGCTTTTTCGAAAAAAAAATAACTTTCTCAATCTGATGCACAAAGATATGGTCAAAAAACATGACCATTTTACCCTGTTTATCTTGGTAAGGAATATTTTACAGTTTTCAAATTTTTCTATAAATATGTATAAGCTTTGTTATAAACCAAAAGTTATACATTAGGCCATTTGTACTCCACACAACGCAAAATCAAAACCCGGCTTTTGACGTTATAACCTTTCAGTCTTAGTGGTGAGGTATCGGGAGCTTTTTATAAAAGCGACATATATAAGTAAGAATCGTTTAAAAGATACGAAATAATACAGTTATAATTACGTAGGAATATTAAGTTTTATAACCAACTTACCATGCTGATAGTTACTCAGATAGTTCAGTTAATAAACCTGGTGCGGTACTCTCACTAATGCGACTATAAGGAATCGTTGGTGAGATACTTGTGAGGTTTTATGATAGCCTAACAACTGAAATATAAACAAGCCGTTGCTAAGTGCCCATGAAACACAATCGACCATTGGCTGTAGTATGTCATAACGGATGAAACGTTGAAAATAGATTGGTTGGTGATCATGACGTCATTTTGCAGTTGTCTGGATTCGGTCAAAACATATAGTTGTTAGTTTGTTTTACAACAAACATACTTTGATATAAGTCACTGACTTTCAATAAACCAAGTAAATCAGACAGACCAACAACTTTTATAAGATGTTTGAACAAAAACACATGCAAAACGAATAGAGTACCGTGAATTGATATATATATTTTTAAAAAATATTATAAAAGCATAAATAAATTTCTTTAGAGGGCGCTGGTTATTGAATCAACTGCAAAATATCTTGACATTACATTACTCGAATTTTAATAATGATACGCAAAAGGAATGGTTTTAAGTGCTTTTGTATCATTATTCCATTCCACCGTATAAAAAATAAATATGTTGTGAAATTTACATTTTCTAGACTTTGTTTAGTTTATATTTCAATTATAATTTTTTACAGTTATTATAAAAACAGCACATATATATTAAATTATTAATTAATTACCAAATATTCAGCAAATGGAACATCTAGGCTCAGATTAAAATAACCCTATTTACTTCATCCTGCAGTCTCTAAAAATTAATACATTTGTTTCTCCAATTTGCTGAATTTTGTTCATTGACATCATATCTATGTTAAACAAAAATTGTTTATTGTTGTTTGTATTTAAGCACAAAACTACACAGTAGGTATTCTGTGCTTTGCCTACCACGGATATTGAAACCCGGATTCTAGCGTTGTAAGTCCGCAGACATACCGCTGTGAACATAAAAAGAGTTGCAACACTCAGATGTTTTAAGAAGTGACTATTCTTAATTTTATTTCAGAAGATAGTGATGCAAACTATGAAAGGAATTTTAAATTTTATGTTTGTTATTATTATTTTCACAATCTACAAGTTATCATGAAATGTAGTGTAAACTGTGTTATGTGGTGGGTGTATTTTCTTATACCAAAGCCACATCGGGCATCTGGTGTGTCCATCGAGAGTAATCTAGCCCTTGGTTTTTACGTTGTAAATCCATAGACTTATCGCTGTTCCAGCGGGGGACGTAAAGTTTGTTATTCATCAATCTGTAAATGATGTTAATGACATAGTTAAATATTGACGACAATCTAGAGGCATTTTATATTTTACTTCAATACATCAATTTCGTGTATTACGACAACGGCTGTACCAGTTTCGAAATAGCATTAAATTACATACAACATCCGTACAATCTGTAACTATCTTTCTCGGCACGCGAAATCAAATCGATTTAAATATATTAGTAACCTGTATAACCTGGTGTCCTCAGTGCCCAATCACATTTCACTGCTGTTTCTGTACTAAAACTAAATTCATTGAAATAAATAGCACAGACAAGCTTAAGATTAAGCACGTTCAGGTAGTTTTTGTTTAAACACTAAGCTGCATAGTGCCCTGTTGATGCTGTGTCCACCGCAGGATCGAACTCCGAATTTTAGCATTATACGTTCTCAAGCTTACTACTCAGCCATTAGGGGACTAAAGCGGATAAGAAGATAGTAAATCACAGAAGGTAATTAAAACGGTTGTATATTTTGTAGACTTGTTTGTATAATAGCATATTGGAGTTATTATCACTGTAGCTATTAAGGTAAATGTTAAGGCCAAATAAAATCGATTTAAATATTTTTGTTCAGTTCTAGGATTCGATTAACTTGAACTCCCACAAGGTTTGATAAAGTTATCGTTAATTAAATTACTGCCAACGTATAGGTTTTGGATGCCACATTCAGAGGACAGAAATATATAATTATTCAGCCGGATATTGTTTTAACATCAAAAAAATGATAATGAAGTTTTGTATATTTCCGAGCAAAATCACGCCAAGAATCGAACCCCGAATTTTAATGATATAATTCTGTAGACCTACCGCTGTCCCACTGAGGAACAAGAGAAAATAAGGCACATGATTCAGACTGCAATTAAAACCTGAGTATTGTATTTCATTACTTAAGGCAAGCAGACCTGAAGTTGATGTCATAGAAATGTTCTTTGATGTTACTGCATGCAGAGTTTCTTGGACACATATGACTTCAGGCAACGTTTGGAAATCCTACTAAACTAAGAACAGTTGTAGATTGGTGCAGGCCTGTAGTCTTTATTTCTAATACCACATTTCTATTTTAATTAATGAAGTATTTGATTTTGTTTATCTTTACACCAAGTCTTGTTTTTTACCTCTCCCCCCTCCCCGCAATGGCACAGTGGAATATCTGGTGAGCAGAGTGCATAGGTAGCCCATTGTGTAGCTTGGTGTTTAACTTCAAACAGGTCAAACAGAACAGATTGTTTCTTTAATTCTACTTTTAACAGATCAATACGTTTATTCTTCCAAACCAGACCAAAGAACCTCTCGTGCTTCCAATATACCAGGTAACTAAGTGTTTAGTTCATTCTGAATTTTCGCACGTTCTACAGAGTAAGTTTTATTAAAACGAATTTGGAACTCTCCCATTTCTTTATGATTCATATCGCCACGTCCAATCATGCTCTAACTGACGGCTGTACGTCTTAAACATAGCCATGTACCATATTTTCCATTGCAAAAGACTCTTTCACAAGGTTGTCATGTCAAAAATACACTGTTTGCTTTTCATATTTCATTTCCAGTGCCCATTTGAACAGTTCATTTACATAGAAGTTCAAACCTAGCATAATGACCAGTATTTTTTCTTATGGAATAGTATAAGTATTCGTTTTGCTCTACAGTTGCTTTACGTATGTTACGGTTGAATGGAAATGATGTGGAAAAAGCTCGTGTACGCGTGCATGTGTCACTTTTTCAAATGTAGATCCTTCTTGATCATGTTGCATACTGCCTGGAACACGTCGACGGCTTTCGCAAAAGATATTTGTGTTTGTAAATTCTCTTACGTTACAAAACGTTACACTTCAATTATCAGCAGCTGAAATACGACTTGTTGCAGGCTTCTTTCTTGATGATCCTTGTATCCTATGTTGATCCATATTATTTTCCTTATCAACGCCATTAAGTAACAGGTAATATCCTCGTATTGATAATTTTAAATCCCCGACCTTTTTGTTATGAGCTGAGAAAATGAAGATTTTGTGTCGGAAAGGATTGTTACATGCCCTTCTCAAAAAAGTAGATTTTGTGATGCCACTAATGCTCACACTCAGTTCTGATATATTCTGTTTTACCATGACTTTACATCAGATGTGGTTGTCTTGTAACATGCTTACTTGCGAACCTCAAATCATTTTAATATAATATATTCAACTCTCTCTAGTAGTATCACATAGAAGTTTGAGGTATATTATTTTTTCAATAAGTGCAAAAGTAGCCTCAGAAACCTTCGATCGTGGGTTTTGTTACAACTATAGGAAAAGCCATAACACACAAAAAACAACAACAAATAACTAATTAGTTTCAACAGTCAAGAAGAAACAGTGCACTGGTGATGGTTTATGAATTTTATCAACAAACGCTTAAATATTGTGTGTGTTTCTTCATATAGCAAAGCCACACGGAACTATCTGCTGTGTCCACCAAGAGGAATCGAATCCCTGATTTTAAAATTGTAAATCCGAAAACTTACTGCTGTCTCAGCGGGGGAAAATGCTTAACAAAAATTATTAAAATCTTAGAAGTGAGTTAAAATTCAATTGAACTATATCACATAGCCTATAATTTACTCCAACTGTGAGCTTTCTTAAGTTCGTTAGTATGTCCTTATACATATTACTTTAATACTTCAAAAATATTTAAATAGTCAAATAATTAGTATTTTACGCATCCATCCGAAAAATTCATAATCTCGTATAACGCATTAGCTTGTAAATTTTTACTTTATTTTTTCTTCTTTGTTTAAAGTTAAGCACAAAGCTACACAACAAGCTATGTGCTCTCTGCCCACCATGGGTATCGAAACTAGATTTTTAGCACTACAAGTCGGCAGACATACTGCTCTGTCACTGGAGAGCATGAGATTTTTAATCATTACACAAAATAAAAGCAATATTTTAGAGTAACATATACAAACAAAAAAATTATATCACTGAAAACCTGTTACTTCCAATGTTGATTCAACGTTATCAGCAACATAATTTTTAAAGGTGTTTTTTATTATTGACATTTGTCTTAAACCTATAAAATTTCTATGTATTATAGCTGATATAAATAGCAAATATTGATGTAAATATAAATTTTCGTGGTAAACAAAACCCATTTATTACCCTTTATACATTAACTTTTCCTTGTGGTGCGCAAAACAGAAGTAACCAGAAATAGGTGATTATATAAGATTATATAATAAGTAATACAAGTGATGTTCAGCTCACAAACATAGATGAATTAATAGCAAACTTTACATCAGTACTGATATACCTGCAAAATAAGTACTCGTCACATCACCTCTTTTGCCATAGCTTTTAAAGCTGTTACATTATTTAACACCATTTTCTGTATTATAAAAATTGTATTACACCACTATACCTTACATTTATAACTCATCCACCTCTGGTTGTAGACTCAAAGTCGTGTGACACTCTAATCCTTTCGTATTAACTTAAACTACAATAGATGATATTGTTATCTGCATAAAGGTAAACGACAAATAAAAATGGGTTTAATTTACATGCCTTACATTCGTAGGTACATCAGCAAGTTTTATGATATGCAAGTCACTACGAGACTTTACTAATCTCAAGAGGGAACCGCCAGTAAGAGAGGAATCACATTGTGGTCAATTTATACACAATCAAAGATGCATTCGGTAGATTACTCTCCATATTTAAGGTGTGTGTGTTCTCTTATAGCAAAGCCACATCAGGCTATCTGCTGCGTCTACCGAGAGGAATCGAATCCCTGATTTTAGCGTGCTTACTGAGGGACAGAACCAATCGAATTAATATAGGTTTATATTTACAATGGATTTACGTTTGCTACTAACAAAACGATTCTTCCTCGTTTGAGTAAGTGGAATAGGAAACTAAGAGTAAATAAAGATTCGATTGTAACCACTTTATCTTTCGATTACAATATCAAATATTTTATTTTACACTTAATTCCAAATGAAATATACAAATTATTTTAAATTTATGACTCACAGTAACTGGGATTCTTTGGTTTGCTTATAAGTTTTAGTTGCCAAAGAACTGTATCTCTCATAAAGAGGAAGTAATAAATAAAGTTCAGTTTTGGTGTTTTGTTATTTCTACCTTCTGGGCAAAGACCAAACCGAATTCTTAATAAATATTAAGATTTATAATACTGATTCATGTTCGTTTCTTTTTCAATCTTATTAAGTATTAAGTATAAAGATTATCCAGTCTTGGAAATTCCAAATCTAAATAAATGAATATTTGCGTCCCTCAAACGAAAAATGTTCAGTGGCAACTTATGAATTAATATCAAAATGTAGTTTTGATAAATTCCACTCTGTTGCGATTTTATAAAAGCTGTGATTGTCAAGTAATATTCTGATTTCTATATCCATCGCTTATAGCTGCTCCTTTATTTAATAGCTAAAGGGGAGTCTTATACAACCAAACAAGAAGTAGCTATAACTCTTTGGTGATTATAACGACAAAATACAACACTAACCACATTCATACGTAATACGTCTTTTAGACATTTATAAATAGTTTGATCACCTGAATGACTCCTTACGCGCACAATAAGCGAAGTGGTCAGATCAAAGATTCATATGGTACAGCCACCCGAAGAGACTCTATTATCTGATATGTGGGATTTACAGCCACTTTTAACATCACCCAGATGAAAAGTGCGAAATGTGGTAAGATCATATCTCTACCCTAAGATTCTGCGCTCCTCAGTTATATATTCCAGCTACTAAGCAGTAGCCTCCCAGTGGCATGGTGGTATGTTTGCAGACTTATAACGTTAGAAACCAAATTCCGACAGTCTTGGTGTGCAGAGCACAGATAGCCCTTTGTGTAGCTTTGTGATTAATTACAATCAAACTAGCCAGCACTTGGGCCTTTATATCTTTATAAAGAGTCTAAGATCGTTATTCAATATTCGCATTTGATGAAAGTAGCTCATCACATAACAGAGTTAATGAAGCATGAATGCTATGATATCAGGGATGATGCTCCTCCTTCAAAATTTCAGACAAAATTCTAATAAATATTAAGTATTTTCAACAAGAAGTTATTTTACTGTTCTACTCGACCCGGCATAGGCTGGTTGTTAAGGCACTCGACTCGTAATCTGAGGATCGCGGGTTCGAAACCCCATCATACCAAACATACTCGTCCTATCAGCTGTGGGGCTTATAATGTGACAGTCACTATTCGTTGGTGAAAGAGTAGCCCAAGAGTTGGTGGTGGGTAGTTCTGACTAGCTATCTTTCCTTTTGTCTTACACTGCTAAATTAGGGACGACTAACGCAGATAGCCCTCGTGTAGCTTTGCGAGTAATTCAAAACAAGCCAAACCAAATTGTTTTACTCAAAAAAAAAAAAGCACCCCGATAGTACAGCGGTATGTCTACGGACTTACAATGCTAAAATCAGGGGTTCGATAGCCCAATGTGGCTTTGCTATAAGAAAACACACACACACACTTTACTAAAAAGTCGTAATTTTGTAATTAAAAATCATTAAACAACACTCGTAGAAATTAAAAACATTATTACATTTTATTGTAGCTGAAGCATTCATATGAAAGGATGATTTGTTGTTTTTTTTTAATTTCGCACAAAGCTACTCAAGGGCTATCTGTGCTAGCCGTCCCTAATTTAGCAATGTAAGCAGCTAGTCATCACCACCCACCACCAACTCTTGGGCTACTCTTCTACCAACAAATAGTGGGATTGACCCGTCACATTATAACGCCCCCACGGCTGAAAGAGCTAGCATGTTTGGTGTGACGGAGATTCGAGCCAACGACCCTCTGATTACGAGTCGAGTGGCTTAGCCACCTGGCCTTTCGGCTGGGCCCTTTTATTTAAAATGATAAATTGCATTGCATCATAGTCATTTTTTTTTCATCTTTGTTTCTGAGTTACGCCAAATAAATGTTGCACAACTACAGGAGTAATTCTGAAATACTTTCAGTTAAAAATTGTTGAAATTGTTTACTATTTCTATTTAAGTTTTAAAAGCTGAAATGAAGGAATGAGCTTTAGACCTGAAAAGTGCTCACTGGTCATGATAAGGGTAGATAAAATTCTGGCTGTTCTTTATGAAGTTAGATGCTAGACATTTAAACCTTAATGGCTTAAAAGCGTGTCATAACTTGATACCTGTAGTTAATTTTGTTTATTCGTGATATGGAAAAATACAAAAGCCTAAACTCTGATTTAAGAAACGCTGTTTTTAATCAGCAGTTACAAAAACACGAATGGAAAATTATCAAGCACCTCTTTCAGGTCAACACTCACAGAAACAAGATGAAAACATCTCTTATATGTTCTCATCTCTATAATTGCCCGAAACTAGTAGTTTTACTAGCGACATTGTGTACTTAGGTCGAGTATTTACAGGAATACACATATAGCATATCACTTAATATATACATGCTTTAAAACGTTTTTAATTGAAATACAAGAGCAGGAGGAAAACTTGTCGAAATTTTTAACATTAAACAGCCCGGCATGGCCAGGTGGTTAAGGCACTCGACTTGTATTGCAAGGGTCGCGGGTTCGAATCCCTGTCATACCAAACCTACTCGCTCTTTCAGCCGTGTTGGTGTTACAATGTTTCGGTGAATCCCACTATTCGTTGATAAAAGAGTAGTCAAAGAGTTGGCGGTGGGTGAGTGATGACTAGCTGCCTTCCCTCTAGTATTACACTACTAAATTAGGGACGGCTAGCACAGATAGCCCTCGAGTAGTTTTGCGCGAAATTCAAATTAACATTAAACAAGCATTTTAATTGGATCTTGGTATAGTTGAGTTTGCGTTAGTTGAAACTTTTATGGATTTACGATATTTTCAAATTAAGAAAATACTCTGTTTTGATTATGAAATGATAACTATTTTAGTAAAGTCTGTTGCAGAATCCAAGCTTATTGTGAAATATCAGTTCTTCTAGGTCAGTAATACAGTGCTACTCAATGAAGTTTTATAAACGTAAGATGGCCCATCACTTTTGATTCACCTTTACACTCTTTCGCCCCTAATTATACTTTTAGGCTTTAAAGCCTTCCAGTTTATATCAGCACTCTGATTTTTTTAACCTCTTGGTATACTGAGCTGTGTTATAAAAACAGGTAAAAATATATGTAAATTAAGGATGTGGATTCTAGAGTTGTTTCGTACAATTTCCATTTGGTAATAACAATAAACGATACGTAAAAGTGATGCAGATAAATTTTCGTTACACCTATAAGAATATTATATTCTTGCTATAAAATTAAACACAAATGTTAAGATAATTGTGTAATATTTGAATTTGAGTTTACTCAACAATATATATATATATAAATATATAACAATTACCAACACTAACAGCTAACTTGTTCTCTTTACTTATTTTAAATAACAGGAAATACTTTTACAATCTATCTGCATTTTCAACAACCGAAACATAAAAATTGTACAGGCTAACAAAACTATTCGTATAAGGCATGTTTACATTTCACTTCAGTGGCACTTCTTTATTTTTCCAATAGCAAACATTATAAGCACAGCTGGATTGTTGGAAAGAATCTTTCGTGGAAATTTATAGGCGTAACAATGGGAAATACAAGTCATTTAGTTTTTAACTCTTTTAATACTCTCCAGTCTTTGATGCTTTCTGCTCTACCTAACAGATCGCATGCACGACTGCTTCTGTTACATACTTAAAATGCTTATACACAGATCCTACGTTAGATGGCATCTGCGTTGTATCAGACATTATTTTCCGCAAGAGAAAATTGGACAAGCATACACCTGTTGGATGTCAGCGAAAGATATGGTCGAGATGGCTAATTTCGTAAATCGGTAAATTCATTAATGTAATTCGCACAGATAAGTTTGAAGAAGTTCTCATTAAAATTCCGAGAGCTCAAATTAGAAGTTTAATATTAGGTTAATAAAACATGAGCACTTGAGTAGATTTCAGATAAAAAGAACAACAACAACAACCACGTAATATTTAAATAACTAAATCAAATATTTCGTTCTGATCCAAATCCTAAAGTAAAATACTTACATAAGCTTTTCACAAAAAACAGCCCTGGATTAACCATTAAGCAAAATAAGCACGTGCTTAGGGCACCAAGGGAAGGAGGGCACCAAAGAGTTTTTCCTCTAGCTATCATGCCCTTAACTCTTTCACTGCCACACTCAACTTAAGTCGATTGTTTTGTATGTGTGTGTGTGTTTTCTCATAGCAAAGCCACATCGGGCTCTCTGCTAAGCTCACTGAGGGGAATCAAACTCCTGATTGTACCGTTGTAAATCCATAGACTTACCGCTGTACTAGCAGGGGGCGATTGTTTTGTAATTGTCATTATCTGCCGTGTTCGACTTTACTCTGCATTGTTAAAAAAAACGTTTTCTTTGGCTCGGTGAATGACTAAAGTATCGAGAATCTATTAAACTATGTATCTGAAGTAAGAAGACATTGATTTGCAAAAGATTATTGTAAAGAACAGCACAAAATGTTGATAAAACTTCAGGTAAAAGATGATCTTATGTTATGATGTCTGACCTTCTGATCATTCCTTCTGTTGTGATTAGTTATGAGAAATTACAGGCAGTGGAACTGTTTTGTTTTACCTTTTACTGCTTTATTCAGTCACATCTACAAAAAATAAGAGAAAAATACCACAGAAATATAAGTGAAACGAAATGGTGACAAATGTGTACAGAGACGTGATTAGTTTTAAGTTTTTTTCGGCTTCTGTTTTCTTACGTTATACCTGGGTTATTGTCTTGTTTGTGTCAGTTTTATTTGCGTTAGTATTGCATTATTCATGTGTGTTTTATATTTTTTTGTGTTTCTCACTGAAGTTTTTTGAGCCGTAAATTTTTTGGCTTCAAACAACTTGCTGTAAAAAAACCTCCTTTGCGTGTGAGTTCATGTTTTGAAATTTATTATATGAAGAAAAAATTTAGAAAGTAATGCCACTGTAGCAATGCCACTGTTCATAGATTACATGTAGCCTATAAGAGTATTAGAGCATATATGTATTCCCTTGTGATTATGTAATAATATAAACAGATCTGAAGCTGAGATTTACTTTGGGGTTAAATACAAGGGTGCACGGTCTTAAAGATGATTTAAGACCGAGCACCCTTGTTTTTATCCCCATTCATAAATAGCCAACAAAATTTTGTCAAATATGCCAATTTTAGACCCCAAAATGTAGATCACAATTATATTCACATTACTTCTTCCTTGATCGTATCCTGACGTCATAATGCCCTTACTCGGCCCTTTGGTGATATTTTTTATTAGACGAACAAACAATCCGAGACATAAGCACAGAGACAACGACGACAGTCTTTTAGGTGCAATGTAACTATTTTGCAACTATAAATTCAGATCAGAAGGTGTGCTATTTCTGAAAAGATGGGACAACAATTGACTGATCGAAGCAGTCTTAAAGCGATAATTCGTTCTTTTAGGTCAAATTGCGTAAGATTCCAACTTCGACATGTTCTACAACATGATTATTAATGTTGTTATGTATATATTGTATTATTAGTAGTAACACATTACAGTAGCACCGTGGTCGTACAAAGATACGTTAAAGAACTGACAAATCAACAAAATCAATTTAGGATTGTCTGAAAAAGTGAATGAATTGAACAAGTTCATGTGAACAAGGTTAGTACTGAGTATTAGGCTTAACATTAGTGGCCTCAGTTGCAATATATTAGCATTAGGCCTAACGTTATCTGAGAACTGAGTGACAGTAAAGTTAGGCCTAAATGCTGTAACGAGTTTAGTGTAAGTATACTGGAAACACTACTGTAGCTTAGAAAATGAAGTGGACTATTTCCAATTTAAGACCGTTGTTTTGAATTTGCCTTCGCATCCAGACATGCATATGAAGTTTCAGACATTTACCTATTTTGTTGATGTATGGTTTGCTGGCTCACCTAAAGTCCTCAGGTCAAAACTGAACTCAAAGTTAAGGTTACAACTCATTCTTCAGATATTTGATTAAGATTAAAGTACTCTACCCTAAGCCTAACCCAGTATTTAGTAGTTCAATGTGCAGTACAGTTTACAATTGATTATATGTTATGTATGTGTACCAGTACAGAATGATCACTGTGTATATAGGCTACAACAGTATGTGCTGTTGATCACAAATTGTTTTGGAACACGTTTTAGCTAACAGTGGATTTACATATTACCATCGACATTGATTCTTGCATACAGCTACCATACCAACAACCTTAATGATATTTTTGCAATGACTAATTATCATAAAATGGATTGAAGCCAGTCTCGAATGGTTTTCAACCAATCAGAATTCAGCAAATCAATAAAAGTATTGAATTCGTGTTTATGTGTTGATGGATCTAGGTCCTAGGATAACTTTGTGACAATCTTTGTCTAAATGTAGACCTGGAGCTTAGTACGTTTGACTGTTTTACTAACGTTTTTCTTTATAAATTTCAGTGTTTTTCTAATCATTATAACTACGTATGATCCATATTCTTTTGCAGTTTTTTATTTTTGTTTCTGTATTTTTCACATTGCAAGATGAAACGTGTTCAATTAAGTGGTGCACAAAAGAGAAAACTGGCAAAAAAGAGCCAACAGAAGGCTTTGGATTTAGTGCCAAAGACTGGAAAGCTGACTAATTTTTTCACTCAACTTACACAACATGATCTTCCAAATCAAAACCCATCTCCACCATCAGAAGTCACTTTTACTGCATCTGACTCTGACAACATTGAAGTTGAAGCAAGCTCCACACCTACAAGTACCACTTTGTCTTCTTCCAGGTCAAAACATCATGATGACGTTGAGGGGTGACAGGCTGGCCCAACTGGCACAAGTCTCACAACTGATCTCACTTTGCCTGTAAATTCTCCTGATATCTCTAGTGTTAATGTTGATGCAAGTTGCTCTACAAGACAGTTTGAAGTTAAAATAATTGCTGAAAGTGAAAATCTGTTGGACTATGGCAAAATGCTTCAGCCTACAATAGATGAACAAACTAAAGCAATAGATCCAGGGTTGTGGCTCAATTTCTCTAATGATGATGTGGGTTATTGGATTACTTGTGGACCCACTGACTGTCAACACCACAATGGGCCATTTGGCAAATCTTGCCGGACTTTTAATAGTGGCAAACCAATGAGATACTGTTCGCAAAATCTTTTCTTTGGGGTAAAAGCCAATGGTGAGCAATACAAGAGAGAGTGGTTATTGTATTCACCATCAACAGGATCAGTTTACTGCTTTGTTTGTAAACATTTTGCCCCTACATTTTCCTCGCATTTTGTTGAAAAAAGAAGGGTTCAGTGACTGGAGAAATACTATTGTAATTGATCATCATAAAAGACGCACTACTCATCGAGACTCTATGCTAATATACTTAACTCGTAGACAAGGTTTAGGCTTACGACAAGAGTTGGAAAAACAAAGTAAAGAAGAGTGCAATTACTGGGACATGTATTGGAGCGTGTAATAGCTGTTATTCGTTCGTTAGCTGAACGTGGTTTGGCTTGTCGAGGAACAGATGAAAAATTTGGTTCACTGCAGAATGGGAATTTTTTAAGGGCTGCTTGAACTTATAAGTCAGTTAGATCCATTGTTAGCACGGCACATTTCGAAATATGAAAATTCTGGAAAAGGAAATTCTTCTTGCTTGTCCGAAACCACCTGTAAAGAACTCATTGAACCAATAGTTCAGAAGGTACACGCGTTCATTGTTGATGAAGTAAATTCTTCCGGTTATTTTAGCTTGTCAGATGACTCGACGCCAGATCTGTCACATATAGATCAGTTAAGTGTTGTACTTCAATACTTAAAAGATGGGCAGCCTATTGGACGCTTTTTAATTTTTCTGGAACTGGAAAGCCATACTGGTGAGGAAATGGCAAACCAGGTGTTGCAATACTTACGTGATATTTGCAAACTTAATTTTTCAAAATGTGGGGTCAGTCTTTTGATAATGCTGCTATCATGTCTGGGCGTTATAAGGGGATGCAATAAAAGATTTTATTGTTTGTTTTTAAATTTCGCACAAAGGTACTTGAGAGCTATCTGTGCTATCCGTCCCTAATTTAGCAGTGTAAGCAGCTAGTCATCGCCACCCACCGCCAACTCTTGGGCTACTCTTTTACTAACGAATAGTGGGATTGACTGTCACATTATAACGCCCCCGCGGCTGGGAGAGCGAGCATGTTTAGCGCCACTCGGGCGCGAACCCGCGACTCTCAGATTACGAAGCGCACGCCTTAACGCGCTAAGCCATGCCGGGCCAAAATATTTTATAAGAAAATAAGTTTGCCGTATATGTGCCCTGTGCAGCCCATTCATTAAATCTGGTAGGTCGTAGTGCTGTTGACTGCTGTCAAATGGCAATTAATTTTTTCTCCACAGTGCATTTTATCCATAAATATTTTCCACTTAAACCAGCCGGTGGAAAATTTTTAAAGCTTGTCTTTGAAATGAGTGTTAAAATCCCTCTCTGATACCATATGGAAGGCACATGCTATTGCAACAACAGCAATTTTGAAGTCTTTCTTTAAGATTTTGGAAGCTTTAGATGATACTTATACTCATTGATGCAGTAATAATGTAGCAATATTGCATACTGTTATGTATTTCACTAAATTGTACCGTGCGTTACCGGGCTGTGCTTTGCCGTTTGCGTTGTTAGGGAAGCTGAGGCAGTCAGCCAATAGCAGTCAATCTTGTTTGGTGAAGACGACAATTGAGAAAAACGGCTTGATTGAGTAAATACAACAGAAATCTCCTCGAAAAGCCCTTTCAGTCTCTGTGACCTACAAAACGCAGTTCGCGCATAACCCGCGAATATGCGGGGCCGCGAATGGCGAACTGCGAATAGGCGAGGTCACACTGTATTTTGCTATTCTCAATTAATTTAAGTACCGGAAGGCTATGATCGGGATGCCAATTTAGAAACACGTGTTTCTGTCCATAAGAGGTTCCATGTGTAAATAAATTCTATGTTTTTTTCTACTTTGCTATATTCGTGAGAATAATTTTTTTTTTGATTTCAGGGCTAGTAAAATGTCAGCAGTTAATATCTAGTTGAAGACCAGTAACAAAAAGGAGACACTAGAGGGAAGCAGATAATACTGCAAATAAGATGTAAGAGCTAGAATTTGTTTTTATGTTGATCATGTGGGATGAGATTTTGCAAAAGATTCATAAAGCACGTCAAGTTCTGCAAAATGAGGATGTAAACTTAAAAACCTGCAGATCTGCTGACCAATTACGCACTTTAAGGGATGAATTTGAAGTATTTGAAGCAGTTGTAAAGGAAATACCACCAGATGTTGATTATAATGCAGCTCAATCGAGTTCTTACCAATCGAATTACATAATTAGGCCTAGATGTAGGCTTTTTCAGCAGCCGAAATGTACATCTTTAATATAGGCGTGCTTCTAAGCTTTTCGATCTAAGCGATATTTCGTAAGTATCAGTCAGTAGGCCTAAGTATACATGCAAGTATCGTGGCAGCAAGATTACTCTGTGACTGCATGTTTACAGCTTTCAGGTTCACGTAATCAGAGATTGCCAATTTGCAAATTGAGCAGTCAACATAAGTGGTTGCAAAAATTATCGCCCCATTGGGTGTAAAAAATTTACGCCCCTGTTTTGATGAAAGAAACACATGGCGTAAAATATGTTAACCACACCATATCTGCTATATACCGTGTTTCTCCGATAATAAGACCTACCCATAAAATAAGACCTAGTGTGATTTTTGGGGATAGTTTTAATATAAGCCCTACCCTTAAAATAAGCCCTTGTTAAGAGTGGCAGGAAGAGGAAAGAGATAAAAAAAAATAATTTATTAATTAGTTTAATAGTTAGTTAATTAGTTTGTTTAAGTATTAATCAGTTAGTTTAATAATTTAATAATAGTTTATTTTAAATGGTTAGTTTAATAGTTTTACTTTGTAACTTCATTTTTTTTAATATATCAAAATAAGACATCCCCCGAAAATAAGCCCTAGTGTCATATTTTGGAGTGAAAATTAATATAAGTCCTGTCTTATTTTCGGAGAAATACTGTATATCCAGTGCCGCGGGTTGTTTATTTGTTTGTTTTGGAATTTCGCTCAAAGCTACACGAGGACAATCTGCGCTAGCCGTCCCTAATTTAGCAGTGTAAGACAAGAAGAAAGATAGCTAGTCATCACCTCCCACCGCCAACTCTTGGGCTACTCTTTCACTAACGAATAGTGGGATTGACTGTCACATTATAACGCCCCCACAGCTGAAAGGGCGAGCATGTTTTGTGCGACCGGGATTCGAACCCGCGACTCTCATATTACGAGTCGAACGCCTTAACCCACCTGGCCTCCAGTGCCGAGGAAGCCTTTCGTTAATACCATGTTTCTCCAGGCCGGCCGGCTACAATACACAAGATAATCATAGAGACGCTAATTATATCAAACTGTTGCTTTGAAGAACTGTTTTAATAGATTCTGTGTCTAGAGGCCAAAAGTGTTTAATATCCACGAAAACAAAGTAAAAATCCGTAAGTCAACACTTGTACATCATAGACAAGTAATTCAGTTACTATTTACATACATTCCTTATCGCTTTTTCTCTCTATTTCACGAGAGCATACACTTACGACACAACATTTGATAACGGTCTTTGTAGGGGACTAATCTGGAAATTTGACAGCTCAACCACGGATGCATATTGCGTAGTGGTATTTGTGGCAATAGGATGCGAGTCGTGAATCCTATGGCTCACAATCTGGGTGTGTTAACCGTTAAGCTACGGTTCAATCACAGAAGTTTTCTATATTAATAACAATTTAATACAGTAAAACCTCTCTAAGCCGGAAACTGCATAGGACAGAAACGTGTACACGCCGGAAATATCAAAATTTTGCAGCATTATCTTAAGATTTCTCTTATAAAAGGCCCTCTATACGGCGGAACCTGCGTAACACGGACGGAAAACTATCTTTCGCCTACTTCATCTGTCAACAGTAGGTTTAGAACCTGAGTAATGTGGTAAAAATGTTTTTGATTAAATATTAATTTATGTAATTGATAATTTCTTTAAGTATTAATAAATTCTCGGATATGTTGTTACAGTAAGGATTGGTTAAATATATTCTGTTCTTTTTTTCTTCGGTCATTATGTTTGCAGCTAAATTAGTTTCATGATTTGTAGAAATATATTCGTCTTTTAAGTGCACAATTCTTCTTTTTAAATAATTCTCACGAAAAATAAATTCCTATCTTTTCTAATTTTAAAATTTAGGAAAAATGTACCACAGGTAATAGATAAAAGTGACAATCCGCGCCGTTTCGAAAACTTAGGGAAGAATTAACATCCTGTAGAATGGAAAGCGAATAATAAAGCGTGGATAACAAGTGCTATATTCGAGGAATCTTTGAATAAATTAAACAAAAGAATGGAATAACGATGAAAATTGACTTGTTATTTGCAATTACATTTTTAGGTCAATCAAATGCGTAATAAAGTGCTTCCGAAACTGTGGATTTATTCTTGTTAATGGCAGAGATTGTGGAGAAGTTGTTTCTTATGACAATTCTAGTGAAATCCAAACTTTGAGAAGATTGAATACGAACATGGAAAATTTTGAGAACGTTGACAAGAATGTTTTAACAGAAAGTGGTGGTATTGATTTAAAATCCATAATTGAATCGCAAGATGGTAAGTGTGAGAGATTCAGAAGATGAACAAAATGAAAAGATAGTGAAGAAATAAAAATTCCTACTTCATCGAAAGTGTTAAGTTATATTAACACTATCAAATTGTATGCAAAAATGAAGGAGGAAAAGTCTCTGTTTTTGAATTTCGCTCAAAGCTACTCGAGGGCTGCCTGTGCGTCCCTAATTTAGCAGTGCAAGACTAGAGGGAAGGCACCTAGTCATCACCACCCATCGCCAACCCTTGGGCTACTCTTTTACCAACAAATAGTGGGATTGACCGTCACATTATAACGCCCCCACGGCTGAAAGGGCGAGCATGTTTGGCGCGACCCTCAGATTACGAGTCGCAAGCCTTAACACGCTTGGCCATGCCGGGCCTAGGGGAAAAAGAACTTAATGAAAATGCCGTAGAATTGGCGTTCTCTTTTTACCGCATGAGAACGCCCATTAAAAAAAACAAAAAACGAAACACTTTCTTCAAATAAATTTAAGATTTTGTGTATATTTTGAATGTGTATTTTTGTTCTTATTCTAACAAATATAGCATAAACAGTATAATAACTTCATTGACAAACGTCTTGCTTCCCTTGAGTGTGTTTTCTTATAGCAAGGCCACATCGTGCTATCTTCTGAGCCCACCGAGGGGAATCGAACCCCTGATTTTAGCGTTGTAAATCCGTAGACCTACCGCTGTACTAGAGGGGGGTGGGTTCCCTTTAGTCAAGTAAATATAACGTTCAGCTCAAAAATTACATATAATTAAAGAAATGCATGTTAACTATTTAAGCCAGAAAACCTGCTTAAGTCGGAAATTTTACTCGGTACCGTGCGATTCCGCCTTAGACAGGTTTTACTGTTGTATTATAGTTTTACTGCTTTTTAATGAGTAATTATTATATGTAAAACAAAAAAGCTAGTATTCCTGCTATTATTATTATTAAGTTAGCACTTTACCAGCAGTTTTTCGTTTTCAGGTCAATAGAGCATTCAATTGTGTCTGAACACAGCAATTTTTTAAAGGATGTGTTCAGAGGCCCACGTTCTGCACGAAGAAAAATGTTCGTGAAGCTTGAAGGACACCGAGAGCAATATCCGAGCCAAGATTACAGAAAATTACTTTTCTAACTAAGGTGATCGTATCCCAGAACATCACCCACATAATATGTGATTTGATAAAAATTTCTCTGACAGTTGGCACACATTGAGAGAAAAAATAATTGCTGCATCTATGAAATCATTGTCATGGCAACTCACATTGTTTATCTTGTAAAATATTATACTTTATACAGAGGAATGGAAACATTCTGAATAAAGACAGATTATATAATTACTAGTAACCAACTAAACTCGCAAACGGTTACACAAGTTAATAACATGTACAAGAAATGAAATTTGCTTGCGACAAAACAAGCATATCTTTTCTTAAATAAATATTCGTGCTGTATTTCTAATAACGAAAATAACTATGTTTCTTAAAATTACATTAATATAACTTTTTTTCAACAATTCCTTACAGAATAATATACTCAAGTTTATGATATACTATTGTTAACTTTACAGTGTATCTTTTACGACAGCAAGTATGAAGGAAATTAAATGTTCGTTTCAAAATACATCAGAAAAATATGCATCATGTATATTAACTGTCCAATCACAAGTAGAGCAATTTCAGTTTTGACTAGTATATAATTTTATAATGACTAGTGACCCATGTTTTATCGTAGTGACTAGAAATGCCATTAAAAGAAATTCTATAATTAGTCTCTGTGAAATATTTGTTCAGGTAACTCATTATGTTCTTTCTTTAAATAAAAAAATGAGACCAGACTTTTCTTTTTATCACAGACTTTATGTCTTCAGTTTTCAACATTCAAGGAACTGCTAGCCATTGCTGCTCTATTCAGATGGGTTATCTTTATCATATGGAGTTCTGACTTACATTAACTTAAGGTAATCAATCTTGTATGAGCTTCAATAGAAAATAAATTACTGCTCTCCTGACAGGCACAAACATCTAATATACAATATAATTTGTAAGAAAAAAATTGAAGTCAGAGATGTGAAAATAAGTAAATTAATAATCAGTTGAGAAAAAAAATAAAAGGAAAAAGAGAGACCTCCTGCTTTCTATCACAATTACTTTGCATTATTACATTGCAAACAAATTAATAAAGAAAATAAGCCACTTTATATCCAGTCAGTCTACTGTTTGATTTCTAACATTTTTACTCTGAAAGTTGCTTAGCTGTTGTCAAATCCATCAAAGTTATGGTCATGAATATACCAAAAAATGTTAATCCAGTTGGTACCAAACACTCAGGTTAGTGGGAATTGTTTGAGTTGATATAATATATAACAAATTATTTACTTGGTAGACAACAAAAAGTCTACTTGGAAGATACAGAAATGGCAATGTGTTGACTTAGTATATAACAAAGTAACAGTCAAACAAGTACTAAGATGAGTTCAGTTTAAGTTGAATTGTTAATCGAGGAGATAATGAAACACTAATTTGATAGATTTAGATGTCTGACTTAATAACTCAAAACCAGTAGATTCAATGGCCATGACGTTTTGATTCAGAGAATATTTAGATACAGGTTTAGTAAACACTGATGATGTTCAAGTTCAAATGGAAGTGTTAATTAACCAATTACCTAAAGTTTTGATTTAGTGAAAACTAATCCATCAATTAAGAAGGTAAAGAAATTATAATTAAGGAAGTAATGAAAATTATTATTCAAACAGTTATTAAAAACTGACTCAACAGGAATGAGTTAATTCATTATAAGAATTTTCAAGAGTTAAATCAACAATTATCAAAAGATTAACATTACGACTTGTTTATTTCAGAAAATTGTGCAAAGATATATGTTGGCTATTTGCACTAGACTTTCATAATTTAGAACTGCTAAATTAGACAAAAGGTAGCTAGTCAATGGCACACACCACCAACTCTTGGGCTACTCTAAATTGAATAATGGGATTTGAATGTTACTCCTCTAATGTACCCACAACCACAAAGCAGTTTTTTATGTCAAAAGATGCAAATAATGAATTCTAAGATTCAGCTTGACTTGTTAACCATCAGGTTATGTCTAGTCTGACATTAAGGTGTCGTTTCAAAAGTTATTAACTCAACTTCAGTTTAAAAGTTGATTCAGAGTTAATTCATTAAGGTAAGTATTACTATATGCTGATCATTAGTTTGGTAGTTGCTGTTAATTAACTTTATTTGATACTGATGCACTCTCAGTGATTAATATACCATAAGTTTATTATGTACTAATGCTTACTCCGTGTTAATTACGTAATATACATTAAGTAAATGTTAAGCTTGATTCTGGGTTATTGTATAATAAATTTGAAATTATGAACCAAAAAGTGTTGAATGGTTGAGTATTTGTTGACTGAAAAGTTCATAAGATACTGAGATGTTGCTTTAATTAAATGAAATTGAAGAGCTAGTTCAGTAATTATCAAAGAGATTATCAGATAGTTGGTAAAACGAATGGCTCAGTTAATGTCTTGATAGTACTTACTATCAAATACATTCCTGAATACTAAGTGGTTAACAGAGAAAATAGAGAAGAATTGTGCCAAACATTATCAAACAAATTACTCTTTCAATAGCTCTTGTGGTTAACTGTAAGCTATGGAAGTTCTTGAAGTGTTCAGTTAGCAGTTATTTAAAAACCATAGTGGTAAACTATTAAAAATATTGAGCCTGTAAAAATAATGTTTTACATGATAATTATTTATGTAGATTTAGTATAGAGCTATGACCGAGAAACTAATAAATCGTTAATCCAGAACACTTGTTTTCGTACATGATGAACAATATGATTTAGTAAGGTCTCAAATGCCGGACTAGGAGATCCTGAATAGCTAACTTGGTGAATTGGATATATATTAGTAATTCAGTAAATACTGAATGACTTGATAAACACTGGACTGCAGTTTTTCAGAAGAAGTTGCTCCAATGTTTTCAAAAAATTTCAACTAAATTTATAATAAGAGATCAAACTTTAAACATTATTTCACAGGAAGAGATGGTTGAAACTATTAATTGGTCAGATTAAACCCTTTAGTTTTTAACTTTTTTACACAAAAGTAATATGTTGTAGTTCTCACATTATAGGATTCTCCATACATATGCACACACACATGCATAAAGTATTTATGCTGGTCCTTTCTCATCTGAACTCTGTACAGTTTATATTACATTGAGCACATCTAGGCTCACAAGGGTAGAATTGTCACCTGAGATTAAACACAACTGCTACTCAAACTGGAGAGGAATTTGCATACAAGTGCCACTAACTTCTTAGTTCCAACACATTATTTTCCTTCTAAACATTAGAATTTCTCAACTTATTGACTGCTGTTGAAAATGCAGAGAAAAACATATCTGGCATACAGTGTTTAGAAGAAAGGTAGATGGAGGTACCATGTATTCATTACACCATTCTTTGGCACCAGCTCTCTCCAGCATCGCTCCACATCAAGGCAGAGCTTTTGTATTTAGAATGGCATGTTGATAAGCTAAACAGCTACTGCAGGTTTGAGAAATAAAATCCTCAAAATTATATTCCTCTTAAAGGAGGCTATGATCTATCTGTTGAACTGGCTTGCCGACTATATTTGCCATAGTTGGATTTGAAATAGTCATCATTTGCCATGCCAAATACATCAATGCGATCCTCTTTCCGGTACTGGAGACAGCGGCGGATGAATTGCTGGAAAAAAAATAAAACTACATAAGAATCAAATTATTCCATAAGTGGTGAAAACGCTTCCAAATTATTCCAACAAATATCACATATCAAATAATTTTTTTTATCATTCTCATCAACTTTGAAAAACTGAGCAATTAAGGTTCTTTTACAAAAATAATATTTTGCTATTAGTTTTAATATTTGTAGCATATAAGAAACAAGGGGAAGTTACATATTTGGGATTAAAATGTATAAAAATTTTTCTAATATTTGAAATTAAATTTAGTTATAAATTAACAATAACTAGTGTGCTTAACATAATTATTTATTAATAATTAGTTGTACATTTGGATGTATATATACATTATAAATTGTGTCATTTAAAATATCAATAAATCTATAAAATTACAGACTAGTATAAATAAAAACTTTTACTTTTTAAATACCTGAATTCTTTAAAATATCGGAACTTCTGTTTATCATAATAAGAGAGAAAGCACATTCACTTCTTTATTATCTAAACAGCTTATAATAGTTCACAAACTTTGAAAAGAAAATACTTCTTAGCAATACAACAATATTATATAATTTTTCAAACTTAATATAAATATTTGAGGAAAGAAAACAAAGTTTTGTGTTAACCATAACTAGTCAAACATTACTTTGAAAAGCAAATACTTAAAATTATCGTTTTTCAACTACGCTCTAAATAATACATTATGTTGCAAATACATACATAACTGTTAGCTTAAATTAAGTAGCAATGGTCTGCTGTCACAAAGAGTTGAGTTTTATAGTTCACAATCTCTTTCAATCCACATAACTTTTATATGCTTTTGTCAGTGAAAAGTAAAATTTAACATTTTTATATACTTTGTTGTATTTCTAACAAACTACTCAAGGACTATCTGAGCTAGCTGTCCTTAATTTTGAAGTGACAGACTAAAAGATAGTCAGTCAACACTACCCAGAGCCAGCTCTTGGGCTTCTACTGACAAAAAAGTTGTGGAATTGACCATTGGAATATAACAATTATACTACCAAAAGGGCAGGCAAGATTTAAATTTATGACCTGCAGATTACAAGAGTTATAACCATTAGGCTTTGCCAGACCTATCTCATTTAAAAGAAACTAATACCAAATTCATAACAACATAAACAAATCATTACAAACCTTAGCTTCATTACTGACAGCAGGCTTGGCAGGGAAGTCAACTTCTGTAGCCTTTAAAATGGTATTTTCTTCAAGAATTGTTGCTTGCGAAAGGTTATGACCGAATGGCTGCAAGAGTTTTTGTTTTTTAAAGCAATAGATCAGAAAATTGAGTTTTAGGCACAGCTAACACATTCTATGGAAGGGCTATGGAAAATTAAGGTAAATATTATTTATATTTATATGTTTATTTTGCTTTTATCAAAGTAAAACATTCTATTGCTGAAACTAATGTAATATTTACAATGGTTCTTATACTATCATTTATAAAGAAGCAATGCAAACATTTCACCAATATTAATTACTTTGAATTCTTACATTTTTGCCATTAATACTTTCTATTTTTCCATAAAACTGGTATAAAAGATAATTTACACAAAGATACAAAAATGCTTGAACTGAAAAAAGTACTAACTGTATGGATGAGAATGTTTCAGAATTCCCCAATTAATTTCAACATGTCTACCTCACACCTAGGAAAATTTTCAACAGATTTTATGAATATATAGAACTCTTCTTTTGTTTTACAAATAAAAGAAAGTTAACTCCTTACCTTCCTGCCATACAGACACTGGTAAAAAATTACTCCAACACTCCAAACATCTACCTTTGAAGAGATTTTAGGTGGATTTTTGCCAACAACAAAACATTCTGGAGGAAGATACCTGAAGAAGAATTTTTAGGAGTTGTTTTCCAAAAATCAAAAGAACAAATAGAAAGATATAAAGTTAAATAAAGTATAACATAGCAAAGAGCCATGTATATATATTTTCTGTTTATTGCCCAACTGTACTGCAGTAGATCTCTCTTCTTTCAATGTATGCTGGATAACAAGCTAATCAACTAACTTTGATGAACAAAAATTCTACACTGCCTTAGGACAATTCACAGCACATCCTTATTGTGTTCTTCACATTTTAAATTAGAAATAAAATTTTCGTATATAAAGAAAACAAAAAATGTGCAGGGAGATCACACTTAAAATAATAATTTTTTTTCTTTCCTCAAACTAGCTTTTCATAAGTAATGAAATTATCTGAGTAACATAAAAGGTGAACTGCATATAAGTTCAGACTGTTTATTATACAAAGAGTAAGAAAAAATGTTGAAGAGATAATGTCAAAATATTTTTCTAAAAGAGTAATCACAAGAGACTTAAAGTCAGCATCCATATTTATTTAGCTACTACAATAAAATAAAGTTTTATATATTCAAAATCAAACATACCAATATGTCCCAGCACCTTGAGAAGTCAGGTCCATGCCATGTTCAGGGTTATAATTTTCATCATCCATGACTTTGCTAAGTCCAAAGTCTGTTATCTTGATTCCCCCACTAGTAGTGCCACTGTCTAGTAAGATGTTTCCTGATGAATAAAAAACATGTTCAACAGTTACAAAAGTACATGAAACACCATGAATTTCATACACAAGTAGGGCTACTGGCCTTACACATTTTCTTTTTTTTTAATATACTAAGTCACAATTTAAAGCTTAAATTTAACATTTTATAAGGAATAACCCTTGTTTCAACAAGTTTGTTCAGTAGCTATACTAACTACCTATAACATTTTAATAAAACTTAACTGAAGTACGATAAAGACACGAGTTAAGACTTTTTCTACCCAAAAATTTATGAAACTCTCCTGTTATATCTGTTATTAGTACAGAGTAAACAACTAAGCATTGAGAATTCCACCTCTAGATCTATTACAGAGGAAAATAACCTGAAGTAACAGTACCCTCTTATAAACATTTGCTAATAATGTGAAAAAGAATACAGAAACTTGAAGCAAAACTAATGTATCATGAACAAGTCCAGAGGAAACATTTCTTATGTCCTTTCTGTGACTACACTGGTTATAAAAACAGTTTAGATGAGATAAACATAACAGGAAAAACATTAGAACTTATTACGCATGTTAAGACAACACACACATCATTCTCTTTTATAGTCCACGCACAATTTTAAAAAATAATGTAGATAGTTAGAACAAGAAACTACTGAATCAGTATTAATTTTTCAAGTGTAGATTTTTCTCAAATTTTACAAATTATGTATTCATATCGCATTCATGTCATTAGAAAGAATACAAAATATCTTATATCTACAAAAGTTGATTTCATTTTTACTCAATGATTAAAATGGAAGCATTATTCAACTCATCCACTCAAACTGTGATATCAGATATCAAGAAACTAAGTGTTATTGATGTTTTAATCACATAATATTGATATATTATGTTTAGACAATGTGAACTGTATCAAAGCAATTAGGCTTTTTATATATGTAAAAACAGCTTGTTTGGGTTGAGAAAATATTCTACGTAGAGGAGTGAACAACGTTTCGACCTTCTTCGATCATCGTCAGGTTCACAAAGAAAGAAAGAGGTAACTGACTGGAAGCTGACCACATGTTTGAAAGGGGTTGTGTAACTGAGTGTTGGAATGTAGAGGGCAGTGTTAGATGTTTGGATATATAATTTTATATTATTTATTTTATTATTTTTAATATAGGTATAAAGGTGTTCCTTTGTATTGGTTTATTTTGGGTTTAAGTAAGGCTTCTTTAATTTTGCATTTGTTTATACTTGTTTACTTATACAATAACTTAAACCCAAAATAAACCAATACAAAGGAACACCTTTAATACCTATATTAAAAATAATAAAATAAATAATATAAAATTATATATTCAAACATCTAACACTGCCCTCTACATTCCAACACTCAGTTACACAACCCCTTTCAAACATGTGGTCAGCTTCCAGTCAGTTACCTCTTTCTTTGTGAACTTTACGATGATTGAAGAAGGTCGAAATGTTGTTCGCTCCACTATGTAAAATATTTTATCAACCTAATTTTTTGACACTACTCTTGTAACCCCCTTGATGAAATATAGTATGAAAATACAAGGTAACACAAGGAAACTGTTACAAATTTCCTCAAAATTACATAAAGATCATTACTGAATGAAATATTAAGTGTGTATCTTTTTGGCTTATAGTTTTATTCATACTGATTATTACGTATTAGAATTGGATAAAAACAATGCATCAAGTTCTATGTTGTGTATAACACAACAGCAAATAACTTTTATTCATGAATTTTTAATAAGAATTACTGATAGAAAAGTTTATACAAAATAAAGCACATTTCAATAATGATCATCATATAAGTTTGCAGCAAAACTATGCAACCCACAAGAAAGCAAAACAAGTAATAATATCAACTAACCAGGTTTGAGATCATAATGAATGACAGGAGGCTTGATCTCATTCAAGTATTTGAGGGCATATACCACCTGCATAATGATACAACGAGCTTCTTTCTCTGGGATGCTCTTGTGTTGCTTGAGGCAGAAGTCCAAGTCGTGACCATCACAATACCCTAACACAGTGCAGAACCTAGAGATGAACCAAAAATTAAGGACCACATAATAGGAAGGACGTATGGATTTTAAAAAGAAACTGTAACAGGAGTAGAATGGTTAATTTAGAATCTTGCACTATAGAGTTTTATGTATAATTTAAGAATGGCATATTACTTCAATATGATGCACAATAACTTTGAGCTAAAGAAATAAAAAAACAATGATTGAGTACATTACATCAAAAAATTTTGAATATGTACATCAACAAATCACATGACAAATACAGCCAGTATAAAGTTGTGGTGAAATAGCATGTATCAGAACTACATTTTCTTGATGATAAGAAACCTACTTGAAATAAAAATGTATCTCAGAACAAAGATGCTAACCTGAGGATGACATAGGAAGGTCAAAACGTTGCTCTCTGCTTATCAATAAAAGTATTAATATCCATACCAGCCATTCTGAGATACAGAACTACATTTTGACTTTGTTGTTTCATAGGTAGTTGGATACCACCAAAAACTGATCAAATTTGGGATATGTATATAGCAATTCTTCACTGCAATTTATTTATATGGCAATCAAAAGCTGTTGGTTATTTGTCAAGCACTAATTTTATCCCTCTTTAACAGAACATTTTCTTTGTCAGTATTATGCACTCTAATGTTCACAAAATGCAATAACATTTTAATAAATATGATACAGTTTTATTAACATCATTTAAAATTAATATATTACACTAAATAAGTGTGCTTGGACATAACTTATTATAATTGATGAATAAACTTTTTAAAAAAGCAGTACTTTTTAAAAAATAGCCAGCCTTATTCAGTTATGAAAATAATTGATATTATTTTACGTATTTTGATAGTTAAAATTCTACCAAAAAGAAAAAAAATGTTAAATCAGTATAAAGATATTTACACAGTAATACATTTGCAGTTAAATTCATTTTTCTTTCAGCGACGAAACATTTGAACTTACGAATTGGCATCAATCTCAAACACATCATACAGCTTGACCACTCGTGGATGATCTAAAGCCTTGTGAATATTGTATTCTCTTAAAGCATGCCTGTCAAAATAAACTTACTGTTTAGTAAAGTATGTACAAAGAAATACAGTTGTTTTTCTCTCTCTTCAAGGGAATTAAATGGTCCAAACTTTCTCAGTTCTCAATGCATAAAACTTATATTCTTTTTACTCCATTTTATGTTCACTAAGTTTCTACTGTAATGTAAAATCTTCTACTGGGATGTTAAAATTATAACTTTGCCCAGTCTTCTAACTTGTTAAAATATATATACTTTATAACACCATTAAAAATATTCTACATACATTTAAATTACAATGCTTCATTTAAATTTATGATACACTTTATTTCACTGTTATTATATAGCTCACTGAATATTGTTATCAAAATTCTATTATATCAGCTTTATAACTGCAACCTCATTTGTACGTAATTTAAAATTTTAAATTTGCTAAAATATTTTAACCTTATGTTATTTACTTTTATCAAGTTGAATATATTTAATATTTCATTGTTTCAGTCTTTTATCTTACTTAATCTTTTATCTTACTTGATGTAGTTAGCCTTCTTATCATCCTTCCAGTCTTTGTTTAACTGATGAATCTTACAAGCTACATAATGTTGTTCTTTAAGATCAAAAGCCTGTAAACAAACAGAGAAATATAAACACAAGTACATTTGGAAACTGGTCTAAGAGCTGATTAAAAAAAAAAGGTGTTACAAAGGGTTGAGTATGTTATATTCAAATGATTTGAGTCTCACAAACTTATGACAGTTTATGCCACCACATCCAGTGATGTTTTATCTGATGAACATGCATCGTAAAAATTGTCTTATACCATAGTTTCCACTGCAAAAAGCTCTGGCATAAGGGATCATGTCCAAAGCACACCACTCACCAATAATTACTTTTGATAATCCATCTAGTGAACAAGAACAATTTCAACAGCCTATTGTAGATCTCTTTCTAGATGGTACTCAAGTCCCAAGTTATTTTTATTTATTTATTTGATTGTTTTTCAATGCCATTAAATATAAGCAATGTTCCTTACTTAGAAATTTTAAATTACCAACATGGTTTTTATGATCTGGGTATATAAATATTTTGAACTCGAAGGAGCTGTTGCATATTCTTCAGAAAAGCAAATTATTCAAATTTTTATTTATCAGTAATCTCAAATTATCTTTAGTGGCATCATGTTACCTACAAAACCCCAAACAATATTGAAATGTGGTTTTGATACATGCCATTCCCTTTGACTTTATATTGGTTTGTCATATGACTTACTAAGATGTATATTCAAAATCATTTTAATGAGTGAAAAAAAGCATAAAAATAAATCTTATCACAAAGGTATCAAAAAGTCAAACAAAAATAAAGATAATCAGAGAGAAAAGAAGTTATAACTTACACAAAAAGTATTGCTTAAGTTTTCAAAAACTGAGTTCTCACTTAAGACTCATACCAAATGTTCAGTACATATATATATATATATGTGTGTGTGTGTGTGTGTGTGTGTGTATAAATAATAAAAAAGTAGCATTTTGTTATTTCCACTTTCAATTAATTTCATAAAACCCACTGTGAGAATTCAAAACTAAATCAAACTTGGAAGAGCACTTTTGCAGTTTCTTACAAATTGTTTTTTTACAGAAGATTTGTTTGTTTTTGAATTTCACGAAGATTATCTGTGTTTGCTATCTATAATTTATCAGTGTAAGACAGCTAGTTATCACCACCCCACTGCCAAATCTTGGACTATTCTTTTACCAACAAATAGTGGGATTAATTGTCACGTTATAACACCTCCATGGCTAAGAGAGCAAACATATTTGGTGTGGTGGGGATTCGAAACCACGACCTTCAGATTATGAGTTGAGCACCCTTATCACTTGGCCATGCTAGGCCTATTTCCAGAAGGATTTGCTGTTTTATTTGTAATGTTTGAATTACCGTAAAAAAATCTACTTATTTCTAATATTTCTTTGTCACTCTTGGATATTATTTAAACTAATATGTTGGAAATAAACACTAAACACAACAAACAGAAAAAGAAAGAAAAATGAAAAACCTAATTTTCAGAGTAGACATTTCTCAAGCACATTTTTTAAAGTAAAAACTTTTTCAATTAATTTTACAGTAAGAACTCAATGTGTATTAATTACAATACTTAAAGATAAGCTAACATGAGCCCACTTCAATAACATTTGACTATACAGTGAATTATTTATTTCATTTGAATTTAAATGTGTCAGATCATTTATTTATCAGAAATTTGCAGCAGCCATTCATCCTTTTCCACCACTAAAAATGTACAAATTTGGTTTTATTTTAAAACATTTTACACCCTTGTGCAAATTAATTGAAACAAGACGGAAAGTTACGATTTGTTTCAATTTTTTGCATTTTATTTCTGTGAATCCAAAAATTACTCACAAATTAATACATGATATGACTGCCTTTATTTTTCAGAAGATCATTAATCCTCTTTGGCATCGAGTCCATGAGTTGACTGCAATCTTTACTAATTTTTGGATCGCAGTACCACACCTCAATTATGGTCTTAATTAGCTTATCTTTTGTAGTACTGTCTTTTCCCCAAAGTCTTTCTTTACAAATTGCCCAAAGATTTTCAATAGGATTTAAGTCTGGAGAGTTTCCAGGCCAGTCCAGCATCTTTATTCATGTTGTAGTCATAAAATTCTTCACAAGTTTCGATGTGTGGCACGGAGCCAGATCTTGCTGAAAAATGCCAGATTCATCTGGAAATCTCTTTTTCAATTCTGGAATGACTCTTCTCTGCAAAACTTCGATGTACTGTGGTCCTTGCATCATACCTTCTATGATATGTAAGCCTCCAATGCCATAATAGCTGAAAAAGCCCCAAAACATCTTCTTCAAGGGATATTTTACGAACTGATTGATGTGAGATTCTCGAAGTTTCTCACCTGGAGATCTGCAAACATGCAGACTTCTTTAACCCCGTACTAAGAAATGAGTCTCATCATTGAATAACACCTTTCTCCATGGTTCTTATATTTCAGACCCCATTGATACCGTTTTCTCTTCATTAAGTTGGTAGGAAGTTTTTTGACTGGTCTCCTTGCCCTTCTAATGCAATTTCGAATGCCGTAATATTCCTTAAAGTTTCGTCATATATCCCAAAAATAGATCGACCACACTACAAAACACAGCTAATGACACCGTCTGTGTGAAAAATGACTGTTAAAGGAAATCAGCAGGTCCAGCGAGCCTACACTAGCTGCCACGCTGAAAATATTGTAAAATGACCATTTGTTACAATTAATTTGCACAAGAGTGTATATCTTAGTACCCTTTGAAGCAAACATTGTAAAAAGTCTTAATGGAAATTGTTTTTCACAAGATAAAATTTTCTTTAACAAAATAATTATTTAAAAACTAAATAAAACTTCAACATAATGTTTTATGTTGCAATGAAAGAAATGTAAAATATGGTGTAGCATATAGTAGGTAGAAGAATTTTATTCATTGTTTTGTAATCTTGATAAACAACATAGCCAATTATCCTATAAATACTTGGAAGTAAAACAGGTTTCATAAATCAAATAATAATATAAACACTTAAATTTAAATTCTCTTTCTAACCTATTTATAAGTATATGCAACATTCATTTTCAATTTTGAGTGCCATTATGTAATTCTAATTAATGAGCCAGAGTTTACAATGGTAACTTCAACAATATCATGTCAAAACTGAATGAAAACAATACTATTTAACACATGAAAGACATGTTTACTTAAATTTAAATTATCTTTCTAACCTATTTATAAGTATATGCAACATTAATTTTCAATTTTGAGTGCCATTATGTAATTCTAATTAATGAGCCAGAGTTTACAATGGTAAATTCAACAATACCATGTCAAAACTGAATGAAAACAATACTATTTATCACATGAAAGACATGTTTTCAAAATCAAGTTTATCCAAATTAATGATATATATATATCATTAAAGACATCAATAAAGTTTTAAGTATGAGCTGTAACTACATGTTGAATGTACAGAATTAACTGGATTATTACTAAATTTATACATAAACAAGTGCATAGTATACCAGAACATAACTATGAGTAGTAATTCTGTGTATACAGTTATGTGATTTCAGACATGAACAAAAATTATATATATGTATGTATGTATGTATGTATGTATATATATATATATAAGAATTCTGATTTTAACTTTCATGGTTTCAAAAAAGTAAACAATTCATGATATTTGTCAAATATTAATATTATTTATGAAATTATTATATAAAAGAACAATCGACTTGAATTACATGAGATGAAAGAGCAACAAATATGAATAAAAAAAGCATTTTTTCTTTTTTCGTATACCTTCATCAGTAAGTACTTTAACAGCTCATAAATACACTTTGTATAAAGAAACAGAAATTAAGTGATTGTGATGTTTTATTAGCCATTTAACCTAGAATGAAAGGCAACAATATTTATAACAAATGAAAATTCAAAATTTGTACATTTTGATACTTTTATTGCATCACAATACAAGATGCTCAGTCAGGTATGTGAAATCTCCAAGCTACCATGTAGAATATCCATATAAAGTGTTTAGATAATTATATACAAATGATGTTAATGCAAACCAACATGCCACTTGACAACTTGTTTGGTGTTTCTTAGTTAATGTGATGCCACAAAAAATTGATCAATTCTGAAAATAGTAAGTAATATACAATTCTGATCCAATATTCATACACTCATAAAAGTGTGTTCAGATGAGGAATTTAGAATGTTCCAGATGAGAATACCCCTTGTACTTAATGACACTGAAAAAATAAACAAATATGACTCAACTTGGGGCATCAAGAACATCTTGATTGCATGACATATGAACTTGTTTTAGCTAACAGTGTAAACAACTAGCTATCCTCTCAATTCAGAAAATTCAATGACAAAATAAATGCATAAAAGATAAAGATCAGTCAGCAGTTCAATTTAAGACAAATAGGGAAACAGACGATGTTCAGACAATGTAAAAAACAACAACAACTAAGTTATTAACTGAAATTAGTTACACAAGGTAAAGACAGGGGTAAAAAAGTACTTATACAAAAATGTATCTTATGTATTTCACTATATCCTCCTATTCTATACAATTGTTAGGAAAAACTTTAAGGCCCACAAATGTACCTTATGTACTTCACTAAATCCTCCTTTTCCAAGTAGAGTCAAAAGAAGATATCTTTCATTCAGCACTGTATAATTGTTAAACCTGCAAAGAATTTCAGGGAAATATTACTTAACATGCCAACTTCCTTTGCTAACTACTATAATTATACTTATATGAAAATAAAAACACACAGAGAAAACAATCCTCTGTTCACTGCATTTAGTCTCTTTTTGTGTTGTTATATTTGTTCTTCAAATTAATAATTAATCAAAACATCTAATTTAAAATCATTAATTACTATATTGTAACTCACCAGTAAAAATAAACTAATACTTTTTCCTAAAGAAGTTTTTTTATGTATACAGTAATTATGAATATTGAATAATAATAAAAATCACAAAAGTAAACCTATCTGTAAGGTTGTTTGAGAGTATTAATACAATGAAATATACAAGCCTCCATCCTTCATTTTGGGCAAGTAAATTGTTACTATAAATTTTCAGGCTTCTTAATAATATGTTTTTTTCTTGTATCTAAATATTTACATTGGGGCATGTTATGATGATTATCAGAAAAATAATAAATCCAAATACAGACTTTTCTAACTTGCAAAAGTGTATGAAAAATTGGTTCAAATTTTATTTAATTTTATAGCTTTAATATTTATATCACTTCAAAATCTTAGTGACAACATCATAAATAGTATGATACATTACTTTTGATGAAAATTAATTTTTTTTTTCTTTTTTACAATGTAGCTTAAATTTTCCAAAATATAACAAAACCAGTAAAATACATCAATAAATCCCATCACATGGTTATTTATCAAGAATCGACTCAACTACAAAACAAGATAATGTAAGGTATAAATGACAAGTATAATTCCTACAACAAAATACAAGTAACCAAGGAAACAAATCTCAAAAGCTACATTAAGAAAATAAGATTATTTCATTTTTTTGTAATTATTAAACAGATAACCCACAAGACCAAAACAAACTTTAGGCTTAACCTTGATTGATCTTCATTAAGTAATCTCTTTAGTTCTCGAATATGAAGGTTTCTCTCTCTCTCTAGTTTCTCTAGCTCTAGCTGCAAATCAGCATCCTCTTTCTTAAGTGCAGCCTGCCTTAGCTTGAGAATTTCTTCCTGTTCATAATAGTCATGCCACGTTCGTCTGAAAATAATTTTTAAAATCTCTATTCTATATAGTTTAAAATTACTACATCCTCACAAACAAGAGGAAATAACAAAATGCATATTTTAAAACTGAGTAATCATTAACCTAAATTAAAAGTCACACAATATATAGTGGTACTTTCAGTTGCTAAAAAGTACCTTACTAGCTATTGCTAATGGTTAGTCTTATACCTCATTTAGCAGAGCACTTCCCTGATATGCAAGAGGGTTCAAGCTTAACTCTAGAGCAAATGAAACACAGGGATCTTTAATTATCAAAGAAGTTTGAAAACATGGTCATAGTTCAGTATAATACTTTTAGCTCTGCAAATACCAGCAAATTACCAAGTTTATATAATATTCTGGATTCAAAAATCATTTTAACAGTTGTTGTTCACTGCTTTAGACAACTGACTGGAGCACGTTTGTGTAATTTGTGACTTATTAACGTTTCTTTAAAATAAAACATGTTGATTTCAGACAAAGTTGTTTTCAACATCTGCAAAACAAAATATTATTTCCTAGTGTTTGAAAGCAAACATTGATTAACTTTTTCCAATCTGACGTTTTTCAACTGCACTTGTGCATATGACACCATCAAACTTCCATATATTCATCTTAACTTTTCTTCCCAAACCATGGTCAAAATAAAAAAAAAAAGCACTTCAGTGTACAAGCTTAGAATTTTATTATTCTTTATTATGAACAAATAAAAAAAAATTTGAAGCTGTCAAGCAAAATGTTAATTCTTTTGTACCACTACACAGATATTTTTAGATAGCATCATTGTCATTCAAACTTTTGACCACAGTATATTGTGCATAAAATACAGTGATCACAATATATATTTTATACCTTTCTATACTTCTAACTGAAATTGTTGAAAAGCTATCAACTTTAAATTTTAGTAGAGTGAAAATGATAAAATTGGATTAATTAAACCTCTTGTTTTATGATTTCCAAATATCAATCATATCACCAGAAAGCATGAATTATTTTTTCTTGCATTTTATTTAGCATAAAAGTATATTTCATTTTTACATGGACTGTAAACATCATCAAATAATCCAACTTCAGCTGACTTTCACTCAGCTTCTACCTTACAGAGAGGTTACAATTTGATTTTATTGGTTCAAGTAATCCTATTTATATATTTTTTGACACGACTGCTGCTCTTTCTTGCTTTCTCTGTTCAAAATCAGTATTAACAATTTGAATAAACTTTATTCTCAGGAAAACAGGCAATCATTACTTTGTGAGAGTTGAGTTAGTGCTTGAAAGGGCCTACACATATTTTTTGCTCATGTTTGTTAGAATTAGATAGATAAAAAACAAATATCAAGTACAGGGTGTAACTAAAGAAATACAACCATGTAATTCTCAACATCTTGTAGCCAATCTCAAGCAGTTTTTATTGACATGTCAGTAGACTAGTACATGCACACCATTAGTAGCTTTTAGTTAATGGCACCCACGAGAAGGGGAATTTTCCCCCAAAACATTTCACAACAACAATTGTATGTATTATAATGTAAACTTAACACTGTACTTAAACTAAATATCTTTAGCAATTTTTTTAAAAATGCAAATTTATTTTTGGGTTTAAGCATATATTACACATATACTTTCCCTCTGTTAACTTACACTGTAAAAGCTGACCTCCTACATACATGTTTTGCCCCCCTTGAAAATATTTCTGGAAGTGTACATGCTCTGACCACATCTAACCAGTATTTGATTTCAGTCCACATTCGTTGCAACATATCCACAGTTCTATTGGCTTATCCTGGTCTTTAGTTCTGTGACATTTGCTATAGGTGTGTGAAACATGATGTCCTTAACATACTCCCAAGGGAAAAAGTCTAGTATTCATATAGAGGCTACAGAATGGACTCACCCTGAAAGCTAAATGATGCATTGAACCTTTTCTTCCATGGTTGCCATTTTATAGAATAACACTACTCACTGGAGTGAAAAAAAATGTCAATAAAAAATGTTCAAATTTTGCTAAAAGATGTTGGAAATTGCATGGTTGTATTTCTTTAGTTATTAATATAATTATTTATTAAAATAATAATATAATTGTGGACAACCCTGTACATAGCATTTGTTGTAAAACTTTCATAAAATTAATACAATTACTTAATTTTAAGAACACAGATTTGAGAACACAGCACTAATATTTGTACCAATGAAATATTTTCATAGAACCTTTCAAGTTGCAAAAGTGGAAGAAATTTTTTTTGGTCATTGGCTAAATATATATAATGTAAAAGAGAAGTCCATAGTAATATCATATTTTTGTTTACTTATATAACTAAGAAAATTAGAATTCAGGAAAAAAATTCAATGGTTATCATGCTTCATGTTTAAAATACACAACATAATAAAAGTTTGATCCAAATTGTGCCTCATAAATCAAAATAGGAGAATTGGGCTGGAAGGGGTTAAGTGAGAACATTCTATGCTTTTTAAGAAATTAACCAAATGCCCAAATTATTCTCAAATTGTGCAGTAATTTCTAAGTATATATACGTGAAAAAATTTTTAAAAAATGGCATAGGTGTTGGTAACAAACACTACTTTTGCAGCTTTCTCATTAATAATTTTCTTATCAAGAATTATTCCTTATGAAGATACTCTAATGCATACAATGCAATGAAATACATACATACAAGAGAGAACCTTTAACTGCTAAGACTAACATATTTTGATTGATGAATCTGAGAAACCAGTATGCATCCTTACAAAATTTCTAGAAAGTAACTAAATTGAAAAATCACATAAAAGCTTTTAAAATTACTTACTCTTTTGGAGCATCAGGTTTCAAGAAATCTCCATTTAAAAATGGTGAACTTCCATTGCTAGCTTTAGTCTTCTGTTGAGCAGTACTTGTCTTCTTTTTCCCTAGAGATTTACGCTGCCTTTCTATTTCTTCTCTTTCAGCTGCTATAAGTTCTTGCTTCCTTAAAAAATGTTAGCAGATTAAAGTGATGCTATATATAAAAAGATAAACTTTCACAAACAATGCAGATTTTATAATGTAGCATCTTCTTGAGTATAAATTTCTGCCTGAACTATCTCCTTTAATGTAACATGTTATCAAAATTTCACTCAACAGCACCATTTATCAACATTCCTGAACAATTAACACAATGCTATTTAATAATGTTTCCTAAAAGTTAAAATATAATACAGTATTTCCTAAAAGAACAGTATGAAAAAATCTTCATGGGAATGTAAAACATACAGTCATGATATAAGATGTAATATAATGGGTGTTAAAAGTTTAATTTTAAATTAATTCCACCATCTAATACATTCATGATACTGTACAGAATCACTTCATTCTGTAACAAAATATTTTCAGTTCAGCCACATAATTTTATTTTTACTATGTTTTTCACAAAACTACACTTGGGAAACAAATGCATGCTTAGAGTAACATTTAGAGAACTTCTATTAGTTTGTTTTAACACAATACATAAAAAAACTGTACTTAATAACCTAACCAACAAAGATTCCTCAAACACACCAACATGCTTGTCTGATACTATTATGCAAAATACAAAAACGAAAAAGTTGAAACCTCCAAGTTTACATTATTTTTATAACCAGACTTTCTCCTTTAAACATGTATTTTTTGTTTATTTAGAAAACCTAGCTGTTTCCAAAAATGTTTTGGAATTACTGATGCCCACCAGTAAGCCACACTTAACCACTGTCTTGTATGGTGACTTGACTGACCACCAAATTGTCTTGAAACACTACATAATATCCAAATACTTGAGACAACTCATCATATCAATAAGCATACAGACACAACCAGTGTTTAACATATAATTGTACTTATAACTCAGCTAACAACACATTTTCAGCTACTTACACTCATGACATAAATAATTTATCATGCTAGCCAAAGGAAATATACAAAAGGACTGTGTTTTAAAGAGAAACATTTGGTGTAGCTTTTATATATAAATCAACATCTCTTTATACCATTTCACTGTAAGAGAGTTAGTGACTTCTCAGAATTTTGGCTAAACAACCAAACCATCTTCCACAAGTAAAGTCATAAAAAACATTCTATAAATGAATATATTAATTTTGGTGGATAACAAGAACCTCAAGTATCAGCTTACATATTTTGTCACCTAATTAAAGTTATTATATTTTCACAAAAAATGAAAGTTTTCTGTATATACATTATTCAAATTAATGAGTAAACCAAAAAAGAAATCTCTGATACTTAAATTTCATATTTTACAAATGTTTTATATCAACTTGAAGTTTCTTTAATTTACTTTAAATTGCCAAGAAAATTTAGAAAATAATACGAGGTTGAGTGTTTGCTAAGATATTCCAATTTGTTTATCAGACACATAGTTTTGATTCTGGTAATAATATTATAAAACAATTAGAAATCCAAGTTTGGAGCTTTCACAAACTTTACAAAATAGTATTAATCATGTCATAAAATCAGCTAGCTCAATGAGGCTAAATTATCATCTTATTATATGTCAAGTGGGAATAAATTATATCAACAAATTTATTACTTGTGCTTACAAAATTCATTAAGAAATCTGAAGATTCTGTAAATTGTAGTACAATCTTAAATATTTTAGTATTTTACATTTACAGAAGGTATTTTTTTAAAGTTTTGATCAAAATCTGTTTACAAAACCATAAAGCCAATTCATGTCAAAATATAGCATGCAGTTTTATTAATGTGGAGCAAGTGATCATTTATTGCAAGTATAACAAAACTATTCAGATCTTAAATAAGAACAAACTTGTGCACAGTGATAGTAAACTAGTTTGACAATTCTGAACATAAAAGCATGTATGCCTTTAGAGTCATGAATATTCAAAATGGTAAAAAAAAACTTTTATCTAAAAATCACTGAGCTCTTGTGCAAGAAAAACATGCTTTTGTGTAATATGAGCACTTGTCATCATATTTCAACACATCTCCAGTGTTCATCGCATTTCTATAATATTTCATGCAAAAGAAATTTATCAGTAAGTTCAACTCAGTTATTATTAAACTTCATTAAATAATTTTATTCAAAAAACTATGCTAAACACTAGCACTCATTGTTTCATAGAAATATCAACAAAAGGGTTAGAAACAAAAAAAAGACTGAAAAACTTCACATTCATCAATGTTTTGTATAAAAGCAGTGTTTTATTAGATTGAAGGTCATCGCAGTACCAACACTCTCAACAAAACCCACACACAATCAGTTTGTTAGTAAGTTTCAATATGAAAACTATTGTGTTTCACAAAAGCACATGCACCCATCAACACGTTTCACACAGTCTCACTTCTCATGTAAATTCTTAACGAATTTTTAACATATCCCTCTTACAATTTTCTACTGGATTTTGTTTTTCTTTAACTTTTAACAAAACAAAAATGGAAATGGTTAAATTTTTAATACTACTCAGACGTTTTTACATTGCAACTGTAGGAGAGATAAATAATGACTGTATTTTTAAAGTTTTTTGAGAAAAAAAATCACCTCAATCAATTCAAATTTCTTACTAAATGAAGATTGTAATGTGCATACACACTTTAATAGTTCTGTAAAGACATGCCCATCCACCCAGTTTTCAACAAATGTTGCTCCTTGTCTTTGGGTAATAAACTGTCCCAGCCTCAACCGGTTTTGCATACATTTTTGTCTGGCTTGTTTCTTTTCCATCTTGGACTAGGAATAAAAATATAAATTCACTATTGGAGTAAAGCTATGGAAAAATGTACTTACTAGTTCTAAGCTAGACCCTACAAATACTGTGAGCTTTCACTGACACTTTCTCATAAATATTTTATTTACCTGCAAACAAGAAGCTATTAGAGAAAAATTAATCTACATTTATGTTTCATATTAAGTAATTGTAAAATTACTACAGTGTTTCAAAGCCTATTTTATATAGAAAACACCAAACATAGTTGAAATTTAGAAAAATATTATGACCAAGGTCTTACAGATTATTACCTTTTCAATTAATAGTTGTTTAGTTACATCTGTACATTTTTTCAGCTGTTCTTTTTGTTTTTCTATTAGTTTCTGTTGAGTTTGGAGTTGTCTATGGAGTTCTTCTTTTGTCTGAAATAGGTACATTTATTATATTCCTCACAGTACTAGAACAAAAACAGTATTTTCGATTAAAGTAGAATATTTATATTAATTACCTACATGTTTATACTTCATAGATTATTACAAAGATTTTATATTCCAAATTGAAATATATTAGATACATAATATAATAAAAAAATGTTTTGATGTAGTAGAAGTTTCTAGATGGTAGAGTCAAACAATACAAATATTATTTAATTAATGCAACATTTAAAATCAGTTTTACAATATTAAGTATCAATAAAAAAGAATTATTTTTGCTTTCAGTTACATGATAGATTTAATTTGAATTCATTTTGCCATATCCAAAATAATTAATAATGGGAAAATTAGTAGTTTTGTTCAGATATCAGACAGTAAATGCATACTAAAAATATGCCTCAGGTGTGGGTTACTTCTTTCTCATAGTTTTGAACTTACTATTTGTGCCATTGATATTTTAAGAATGTAATAATGACTAAAAGTTGTGAATGAGCAAGTAGCCTCTTCAGGTTCTTCAAGGGAATGTGGTATCAGTAAATAATATGTTACATTCCTCCAATGAAAGTGTTGTTTGGATTTGCTTCCCATTGTTGTTGCTGCCAATTGCAGTGGAATTAAAATATATAGCTATGATGTCTATTAAGTTAGATTACAACTATTTGTCTTATAACTACCAGGGAAGGCAGCTAGTCATCACCATCCACTGTTAACTCTTTGGCTACATTTTTACCAACGAATAGTGGCATTGGCCATCACATTTTAATGCCCCCACAACTGAAAGGGCAAGCATGTTTGATGTGACAGGGATTCGAACCCGCGACCCTCGGATTACAAGTCGAGGTCCTTAACCACCTTGACACAGTCCAACATGTTGGACCAGCACCAGTGAGCTTTATAACATACCTCCTATTATGTGTATGATGCATGTGCAAGTAATATCATACTGTGAGATAATCTAGTGATGAAAAATGTTACCTGATTATCCGATTCAAATTAATATCAACTGGATACCATTTCATCAGAGAGTACATTATCTAATCAAATATTTGTCCTACACCTAATAATGAGCTAAGATCAAGCAAAATTCTTTCAAATACTTAAGATGCATTTGAAATGGATTTGTCACAAGCACTTATGTATTACCAGCTATAATAATATTTAAATAATACTAGTTTATACCAAGACTTAGAAATGTAATACATGGACTGTTCTTACTGCAATAATAAGCAAAACAAATGTAAATAGCTTACTATGTGGATTGTTAAGCAATGTATTTATTTTAGCCATCATATTTTTTAAACCTGTAGCTCCCTCTACTTATAGCTTTGCTATTTTTAGAAAAGTAATAACTGTGCAGTATATCTTGAAGTATTACTAAAACATGTAGCATTAGTCTATTTAACACTGGTAATCCATAATATAAGCACAATTACAAAAAAAAGTCTTCATAATTAGAAACAGTACACATGAGAATAATGACCTACAACACATAATTTTGTTTAAAAAATATATCTAATTCAGGATGATTAGAAACCCATTTGAAACAAAAATGTATTCTAATGATGGCTGATTTAAAACTTTAATTAAAATAAAGTACAGAACAACATTTTTATCATCTTAGTTTATGTCCAGGTTAACAAAGAGTGTTTGCAACTGACTGTTGCTGGGCACATGACTCATTACATAATATTATCCGTAATATTATTTATCAGTTACAGTAAAGAAATTTGTTAAAAGACATGTGACTGTGAAAAAAAACAAACAGAGAAGGATTTTTCACAGACTGAAAAAACTGTGCCCTCTAAGTGAATACATTTGTTTCTAGTCAGGTGACTTGAAGATGTTTTTATACAACATAGTTGAGCAGTTAATTTTTGGGGTGGGTGGGGGTTGGGGTAGGTTCATCATTCAAATTTTTGCAGTTTATGATGATAATTTATTACTTATTAATATTTCTAATGATGTACTGACTGAAAAATCAGTTTGTTTTATAATGATCATGAAAAACCACACAGGGATTAACTGTGCATACCCATCTCTATTCTTGAAATGATAAAGAGGAGACAGCTAGTCAATAAAACCAACCATCAACTCTTGGTCTACTGCTGTCAAACAGAACATTGGGGTTTGACCCTCATGCTTACAGTACATCCTTAGTCTCAAAAAGTGGAGCAGGTGTTAGTGAAAATAGAATGTTAAGCATGAATTAACCTACTGATTCAAAGTCCAACCATGTTAACCATTATACCATGCCTGGAGTGAAAAAATATTTCATCTAACAGTTCCATTGGAAATTATCACAAAAAAGTACGATATTCATACAATAAATGTAAGAATTTTTATAAAATATGTATGTTTTATGATGTTAGTGACTACTTTATATCAATAATATGAATTTCATAATAAAGTGTCTGAACAAAATCATAACGATAAAATTCAAGAACTTCTTGAGGATTTTTGGAAGTTTCAACTGCTGTCTTCCAAAGACAGGACTCTCTGTAACAAACTTTTAATACACTGTCACTAATTTTACTCAAATTTGTCATTATACACAGCCTGTTAAATTTTACTTAGGAGAATCAATTGAAAATGACAAATTACACAGATAAATGTTTTCTTAATAACCTAATCTATCATTAGGCAGCTACTGAAACTGAAATTTAGAGACCCACCCCACAGAAAGAAAAAAAATATTGAAGACAACTCAGGTGATTTTGTATTTTCATAAATATTATTATTCTTAACTGGTTAAGACTAACAAATTTTGTCTATAGCTTTAAAACATAATGTAATAATTATCATATTATTTATTAAATAGTAAAAAGTGTGTAATTATAACTTAAAATATAACATGTGATGTAAACGTTTTCAGAAAAGTTATATTTTCACTCCTTATTGAAAAAAAAAAAAAAGACCATATTTTTCACTCTTGGAATATGGTAATCCCAAGTACAGGATTATTACTTTGTTGCAAGCATTACAGCATGTCTTATATTCCCATCCTTTATGTTCTTTGATCCAGTATTTGAATTCATCTTGGTCTTACTATTTCGTATTCAATAGCACTTCCTCACAAAAAAAGATGGAATTAAGGTCATGACAACAAGCTTATATTAAATGGCATGCATTTTCAGCAGAACCTGTACACTTATATTTATTTTCATAATTATGTTTTTTTTTATTGATTATGGACTTACACTTGACCACACTAATGCCAGAAACTCATCTTAGCACAATAGTTTTATAGCTGGGAAAATATTAGAAAAAGAAAAATCATGCTTCCAGGAAACCATGCAAGAATTGAATGAAGTGTTGCTTTGCCAAAGAAGACAAAAGATAAGTAATAAAAGTAAACATTTAGTAACTGATTTACCTTATGAAACTTCTGAATGACCCAATATAAAACTGAAGGAGTTGTTACAAAAAAACATTTATAGGATACTGCATTGAAGGAATTTTTAAGTAAGTTTGTTAAAATTCAAAGGGTTTTTAAAGCAAGTTTTGAAGGTGAGGCCTTTTTAAGAAAAAAAATTTAAGGACATTTCAATCTGTATGCACAACACTTTATAGATTGGTAGAATTGTTTCTACGAGATTAAAAAAATAAGACAAAAACATGGTTTTAAGCATATCAAAGTTTTATTTCGTGTAAAAGAGTTTTATAACTGATTTATGGATGTAGAACATACAATATACTAGTAAATGCACTTGAGAAAGTATTGTAAATTTTTAAAAAAAGTACACAGGTATTTAAGTGTTGATTCTTTTCTGAAAGAAAATCACAAAAATAAAGCAAAATAAATTTTTTCCTACCCTCTGTAACTCTTCTATTCTGTTGTCTCTGATTTCTAAGTCCATTGCAGATTTACTCTCCACCTCCTTTATTTTATTGTTAGTCAAATCTGTTTGAACAGTTCGGTGAGAAATTTGTACTGGTATTTGTGATACGAAGAACACGCTTGAGTAATCAATGTTATTACTCATACTTGCTTGAGGAGAGCTTGAGTTACCCTATAACATACAGATGATCATTTTGCATTTATATCTTCTGGAAGATATACTCAACAGTGTCAAACACAGACGTATCTTCTTCATACTTTCATAATAAAAGCTGACTTAATTCATAAATACATGCTTAAAGATTTATTTTTAATAGAAGTTACCATGTTTTACATATTTTTGAGTTACTATGCCTTAAACACAGAGACAAAGAATTTTTCTGATATTTGCTCATAAGAACCTTTTCAATACTGCTAACATAGAAAGAGATGATTTAATCATACTTTTAAAAATGCCAAGTTAAAGCATAATACAGAGATTTGTTTTAAAAAAAAGGGGTAAATGCGTCATTCATAATAAAATTAAAAAACATTCAACTACAGCATGAAAAGTCTTGAAAAAAACTAAGGAATGGTTAAAATTGCTTTCAGAGAACTAAAAATAGTCAAGATTCTAGAACCAGCTATAGTTTGTTTGAAATGTAAACACATATCTCTTTCCTTTACAATGATTTGAATAATTTATTTCTACTTTCAAGCACTTTACTTCCAACTGTTTTGGTTAACAATAATATTATGGATGTAACAGATTCACCAATATATGTCTCAGGAAAGGCTTGAAACTTGTAACACAAAGATTATCATTTAATCAAACCTGTTTGACAGAAAGTCTTCAATGCACTGAGATCTTTTAAGAAATTACATTTTCCACAGAATTTACTTATAGTATGCACATACAGAGATGCCAGTTATTTCAAATAACTGAGCGTAATGATTGTAGACAGAGCCCATAGAGATATTGTACAACCAATGGGTACAGTTTTGAGTCATCCATGTCTGTGGATCCATCTGTGGCTAAACTGTAAACATTTTTAGTAAGTATGCTCGAAATCATTTTGTCATGTACACCACCCAACATTTATACAATGGCTGTAGTTTTGGTTCTAGCACAACCATATTTTTTCACTATGTCAGAGTCTGGGAACATTTTTCTGAATAGATGTCCTGCATGATCGGCTACAACTAGGGGTAAATTATCAGCAATAATGAATTACGTGAACATCACTTATGCATCTATGGTTTCATATTCTGAATTCTTACTCATAAATGTCATCATCTTCTGTATCGTTTTTTTTGTCTTTGTCTCAGCCTTTTGTTGGTAAGATGCCAATTTTGTATGTCTGGAACAATTGTTTATCCCGACATGCACCATAGAAAAATCGATGTGACAAACTGTACAAAATGCATGACTGTCACAGAGTTTTGATGCAATGACTGGATATTTTGCACTATACTCTTTCCTAAATTTTTGATTCACAGCTTTAGTCCTTTTAGATTTGCCAGAAACAAGACAATTTGGTGAATGAGGCCTCTTTTTTTCCATCTTGTGAATGATTGCATTGGTATTTCTATGCCACTTAGAAAACGAGAAATACCCATCTACACCAGTGCTGATTGGCTGACAAGCTCTGATGACGTAACTATGAATTCCCCCTCGTACCCAGTATGGAGAAGCACTGCACTCAAACTATTGGTAGACGTCAAAGATACAAATATTTTTTATTATTTCAAGCACAAACATGATTATCGCAAGTAGCCATTTGGACTATGTCTTTTATTTATTATCAAAAGTTATTTGTATCTCACTAGAAATTTTCTTTTCACCCTTTTCAAGCCCTGAAGGAACAATTTATCACTTTATTGTATAGGCCTGTATAATATATAATAATTTGGGAGTTTCAACAAGTTGTAATATTTGTTTGTACGAGTGTATAGTCGTAATGTATACACCAAAATCGTAACGATTACACTTAAATCATAATGGTTGACATCTCTGCACATATGTAAGTGTAAGTACATTAAATCATTTGTGGGATATTAAAGATTCATTCATAATAAGCTGATGCATACATGTTAAAAAGCAATATATCAATCACCAAAGGTTACAAAAAAGATATCTCACAACACATTATGTAGTGAGAGTTAATCACCCATTATAAGAATAACTGTATGTACAGGGTGTTTGGAAAGTCACTGTGCAGTTTTGTCTGTTAATAAATATATAAATGTACAGTGACTTTCCAAACACCCTGTACTAATGTAATGGTGTGCTGCCACAGATGTGAGCTGTGGTGTAACAAGTAACAATTTTAGTGCTTTTATGCTTGGTCCCCAGTGAAATCCCATCAACTTGCTAATCAGCTATTCAGAAGGTTTTTATACACAAAACCATTCCTCACATATTTGTAGTAAGAGAAAGACAGACTGCAGGAAAAACAATTGCTTGTGACAAACAGAAGTTTATTGCAATGTTGGAAAGACCATGAAAGTACTTGAACAATTGTGACAAGAAACAGGTAACTTATTAATGAGTAAAAGATAATACATGTTACACAAGTTGGTACAGAGAATATGAGGAACATGTTTTTCATCAGATTTTAGAGTTGATGCAAATTTCTCACAAAAAAGGAAAAAAAAGTTAAACGGTAACATAAAGTGTACAACGAAGCAATGATGAATTCTACTATAAGGACAATGCACTGATTCCATTACATAAAATGAAATTCCTGCACTGTGTAGCCAGGATGGCAGAAAAATATCCTTCTATTAGAATAAGTCAATTCGAACATGTAAGTGTACACTGACATTTCTAGCCACGTTAAATAGATTATATTCTTTGATATATCTACAAAGCCACCTAACTGCACACCTATCTGCCTTTCATTTGATCAAATTTATCTGAAAAGCCAACATCCACATATAGTAGAGGGTCTGTCGAAAATATGCCAAGATGCATTGTAATCTCATTGTACTCTACAGAAACATGCTAAACTGGAAAATATGAAGTTGAGAAACAGTACAAAACAATGGCCATTGGAATGCATGTAACTGATGATGGAATAAAATAGATTTAAGGTATGTTCAGGATCTGGAATATCTTAAAGTAATATAATTTGAGAAAACAGATGTTTGTTCATATGGACTGCACTTAGCTGAATAAATTTTATTTTCATGGTCAACACTATACAGCTGTATCCAGGATACAGTCATCTTGATAAGTTAAACATTTATGCCCCCTGAAGGTATAAATGTTGCAATTTTTTTTATAAAAGGAAGTTTTGTAAACAGCTTTTCTGAAATAAATTTAATAGTTCTTAGTGTTAGACTGTGGCTTGAAATGTCACACATCTTGTCAAGCTTTGAAAAGTCCTACAAGCAAAATAATATCATTTGGTAAAATGGATTTTTGTTCATCTATTGCATAGAAATATAAAAAAATGATAAGAAAGAGAAATAAAATAAAAAATTATATGTGCAAGTGTAAGACCTATTCATTATTTTTCTACAGTAAAATATTTACAGTATAATTTTCATGTAATGCTTTAGTTCCAAGTGACTTTTTTAAAAGCCAATTTTGAGAGTATTATTTGTGTCATTTTATGCTAGCCAAATGTATGTTGCATCTTTATATGTTAATGAATAGCCACATGTAATACGAATGTCTGAATTTGTTCTATTTTCTTTTGTATTTTGAATAGGTTTTCTATGTAATTTTCAAACATTTTGTTTACAAATTCAATGTTTTGTTGAGTTCTAAAAGTTCTGTTAACAAGTATAAAAAACATGGCTGACTAATTCAGACAAGAAGGAGGAGTATTAGAAAGTTGTTCTGCTATTAACTAGAGCATAAATACAGATTAATTAATTAAAAAGTGCCCTAAAACACAGACATATTTCTGTCTTGCAAGACTTACAAATGGTAAAATAATTCAAAAGGAAGTTTTGAGAAAAATTTGTTACATTTAATTTATCTTATAACTTAAACTATAGAACACACACATGCTCTCTTAATGACAGTTATTAAGATAAGAATAGCACAACACACTTTTCTAACTAAAGGACCAGTTTGTAAATAGCTAATATTTCTTCACACCATGTCTGTTTTCCCAATAATTCTGTGAATGCTTTTTCAATTACACTTGCATATTGCAAGTTGACAAATTAAGTGTAAATGGCATACAGTTTTAGTTTCAACAAGTTGTTTATAAAATTAAACCCACTAAAACAACGACAAAACTACATTACATTATCTAAATAAAATATTTTCTATAAATCTCATTTCTGAACAAGCAATCATTATAATGCTATTAGCCACCAAAGAGCAAAAAATAGACCATACCATATTTATCATGATCTTATTTTATGTTTTTTTACAACTATCTCATTTTTCTTACCTCAGCATGTTTTATCCACACACACACAACAGTTGGCACTGTGTCAAGATTACAGTTATTTACAGTGAAATAATCTTCATAATATAGACTTAGTTTTATCCACTCCACTCATGTAAAACAGTGTTTAACTTGTAACAGATTTAACTACAGCCTCAAACGTTTTATTTCTTACTTTCAAAAACGTTTTATGTAATGCTTACTTTTGATTATAATTTATTTCATGATCAAAACATATATGAAAAAAAGAATGTATTAAAAACAATATATCTACTGCTCCTTACTAATGAAAATTATTTACATATAAACAATATATTAATAATAATGATATAATCAATTTTTGATACAAAATACTGAAGAAGTTTGAATCAAAGAATTTGTGTCTATTATTTTTATGATAAAGTATAAACATATGAAATGGCACATTCACCATCAAATCTTCATAATTCATACTGTCACAAAAAAACTCTACATACCAAGTAATATGTTGGAGATGCTGGTGACTTGGACCCTCCATAACGACTAGGGCTAAGAACTTGATTCTAAATACAAAAAGAAATTTAGAAAATAAAATATAAATAGCCAACAGTGGTAAAACAATCCATAAAAGTATCATAAAAACACTATCAGAGTTAAAAAGCTATGAAAATTTCTGAAAAAAAATATAGATATGAAAAAATGCACTTAATGATACGCTAATACTTTTTAGATTCTGAAATCATGCTATTCCTCAGTTTAAAATGTTTGGAATGTATAACATTAACTGGTTTTTCACATACAGGTGGTTTTAAATTTTAAAACAGATCCTTTGCTTCACTGAATTCAGTTTAAGTGCATCGTGCTTGCAGATATCTTGATTCTCAGTTGTGCATGGATTACTGACTCAAATTTTGCATATCATAATTTACATTTTACTCTTAATAAAACCACATACTTTTAAATATGATAAGCAATTCTACACTGAAATTTACAATACTGTTTAACTATATCATGAGCCTCTATTGATGTTTGTTCAGAATTTATAAACATTTAAAGTTAACAAATTACATGGACACATTGTTTAATATTTTATCCATTGGATACAAATCTATTTGTTCGAAGACTGCTTGTTTCATTTATGTAATTATAACAGATTTTGCCTATATACCTAATACACAGTCACAAGATTGAAACTCACGATATTGAAATAAACCACAAACAACTTTTGCATATTTGCTAATTATAAAGTAATTGTAGTCAACAATTAACATACTATCCAGATAATGTTGGAATGAAAAATTCTTTGATAATCTTAGCTTAACTTGTCAAAACAAAACCAAAATTTACCTTAAGATATTCATTTAATTTTTTCGCATTCTCTCCTCTTACATTCTTTCCTCCTAATAATGCAAACAAAAAGAAAGTACATTTTTACATTTAAATAGCAGAGATGTGACTCTAAACATATTAAAAGTCAGCTTCTTGTTTTTCTAACAGTTATTGTAAAAACAGTAAAGAAAATTATATTTACAGACAAACAAAGAGTGAACAATCTAGCTTTGGTTAGCAATAATTATTAAAAGAAAAAATAGTTATTTATTTCCTGCCATTGTATCTCACAAACAAACTTATCAGAAATTGTTGAACCACTCGCAGCACAGTATTATGGTGAAAACAGTACATAAGCACAAAGAGTAAAATAAGAATATAAACCATAAATTTATTGGGTTAAAAAAAAAAAAAAGAATATAAGATACCAGAAAAAACACTCATCATAACTACAATGAAAAACTCTAATTCAAGCAAATATAATCAAAAGTTAGTTCAGGAGAGGAAAATGCAAAATAGATGAAGACTAGATTAAAAAATGAAAAGATATCCTTTAAGATATAATGCTTTCCTTTTCCTACAAATAAAAAATATAAAATATTGGATGGAACATGTTTACAACTTAGAAATAAATACTTGAAATTTTTCTAAGTGAATAATTAAAGAATAAGGTAAAATGTTATGCTTCCAAATATTAATAGATTAAATTTTCATGAGAAAAAAACCCATCACTAGTCCCATAAAAAAGTAGTGTCTTATTGTAGCACTGGAGTAATTGGTTAAGATATTTGTGAAAAATTATTACAGTCTCTTTTATATTAACAAAAAATGGTTTGAACTAGATGCCAGTAGACTTTAAAACTTTGATATTATTCCAACACCAAAATATTTATTTCATTGGCTTCATGGGGGATTTAGGATAGTGTGAGTGTGCTTCATTTGCTGAAAGTAGCAAAGAAGAAATGTAAATGGCTACAAAGCTTTTAAAAATGAATAAAGTAAGGACTTTCAGAATCTCATGGGATCATAAAAAAAACCTTAAATTTTTATGGTGATAGAAATCGGGCAGTTTTAAAATCTTTGTTATTGAAAAATGAACAGATACAAGATGTTTTACAGTATAGATGACCCTCCCAAAACAATCACCCATCCATCATCTGTTCATGTACTTCAGATGAGTAATGATTCTTTAATTTCTAATAAAAATATACAAAACTGAATAAAATAGATGGAGCTGACATGGTAGTTCAAGCTTAAGATTTTTTTCCTTTTTAATCTCTCTCAGTGTACGATAATCAAATGTATTTGCTAAATAAGCAACTCTCTATCTAAACGTCAAACAAATTTATTAAAAATGTATATACATCTACAGATACAAGTTACTTCTAACCTAGTTTTATTTTTAAGCTCACAGTACATTTTTCTGAGGAGAAAATGATTTACCTAATTATTGACAATTTTGCTCAAATTCTAAAACAATTACAAAGAAATAAAAGAGCCTGTCATTCTTAGGTCTGCAGTCTATTAGTACTTAATTTTGTATGTGTATTTAGAACACTAATAACTTAAAACTCTAATGTTGAACATTTTTCTTTTCATATTACTTCTGATGAACAACTTTAATCACTACATATCTTAAGGCAAAAATACCAAATCAAGCAATAGTTCTCACACAGGGTAAGTAAATACTATTGTAGTAATATTATCATAGACAAATAACTTATAATACAACAACAAGAGATTTTGAAGTAGCATTTAAAACACAGTCTAAATGTAATGATCCCCAGCAGTTAACTGATCCAAGAAAACTTCCCCAAATATCTCTGATGATAATTTTAAAATATAATACACAAGATTTTACAGGGAAACAAGCTGTATCTCAGTTGATGGTAAAATAACACCACAGGTAACATATACATCTACTCTCTAAATATAATACAAAGTGATAAATTTACAGATAATTAATTCACTGGTATTAAAAATTCAGTTTAAAAAATATAATTTTGTAAAAACAATTATAATAAGCATGTTTTCTGGCACAAAACAGATACTAGCAACTAATATACCAGCTGTTATAATCATTTTCCCCAATTTTTTTTTCCAGAATGGATTACAGGCATGTTATAAATCTTTAGTACCTGAACAGTAAGAAATATATCTGAGATACAATATTATGTCTTTGTTCCTAATACTTGATATGGATACACTTCTATACAGAATGTCAACTGAAATAACATTTTACCCAAATGACCATACCTTGATTACTAAGTACACTTGGATTTCGAGTATTGTATTTAGTCTTGGGCTCCTTACCTTAGGAATGACATTGAATTGTTGAAAAGGGTTCAGAGAAGGGTTACTAGAATAGTGCCTGAGATGAAGGGGTTGTCATAGGAGAAGAAGTTGAATTCTCTCGATTTGTTTTCTCTTGAAAAAAAAAGAGTTAGGGGGGATTTGATTGAGATGTTTAAGATTGTAAAGGAAATTGATAGTGTTGATGCATCATATTTTTCATATTTAACAAATGAAAATAGTAGGACTAACAGACAAATATAAATTTTGCAGGGTACGATTCATCTTCAGATAAGACAGTTTTATTTTTCTAACAGGGTGGTTGGCTATTGAAATTGGTTGCCTTCAGATGCTGTAGAAGCAGTAAATCTAAACGAGTTTAAGAAAAAGCTTGATAAGTATATGAATAATAAGGGCTGATGTTAAGTTTTTTAAGTTAACTCGTATTAGAGTGTGGAACACCTGAGATGGACAATAGGTCTCATGTTGTCATAAAACATTATGCTACATTATAAAGTAATCAAACAGTAGATTCTAACAAAGAATCTCCCTCTAATTTTTGATGCTTTGACCTTTATGTACTTACATTAATGAGTAATGTTTCTGAATTAAGAACACAAATTATAAGTTTAATGTTCTCAGAGAATACAAAAAAGTAATAAATTTACAAAGAAAAAAGAATAAATAAAGTTGATCAGAATTTAACCACCTCCTTGATCATCCTTCCGTTTCCGTTTTCTTTCAGGAGGTGTTCTATTGAACTGTTTTTCTGGACTCTGTGAAATATAAAGAAAAATATTATATGAAAAAATAGCACCTGGTAATATTTGTTTGGTATATAGAATTAATGAAAAATTAACTACTCTAGTTGTTTATTTGTAAATCACCATCTTATCTTTAAAATGGGAAATTCAACTTCAACCCTTATAGGTTTCATTTGTATTTTTGTTTTGTTATCTGACATCCTTTTCTCAACAAAACATGCATGTTAAAAAATATACTACAAATGTAGCAGTTCTATTTGCTAAATGTTTCAAAAGAAACAAAAGATAGAGAATAAGTGTGCATAAAATTACAAGACATAAAAAACCCTAAAATGTAAACATTAAAATATAAAAAAGAACTATTATTCTTACTGTTATACGTGTGTATATGTACACACCATGATTTCTTTTCAAATGAAAGAAACTCTATACTTTTGTTTTTAAATATCATTATATATATATATATATAAACGGATAAATAATTCAGAATAAATTGACAAAATGAAGGTGATTTTTTTTTATGAATTTATTTAATTATGTAATATTCTAAACTATGAAGAGTTTAAGCTACAAACATGGGCATTTCTTCAAAGATGTATTTTTTTCTTTTCCTGGAGAAAAATGTTTCAGTTTACTTTGTTTATGCATAATAATCTTATGGTTGTATGCAAATATATATAAAGTGATTTTGTTTGGTTGAAATTAACTGCATTGCTCACATCTTATGCTGAATAAATATAAAATTGATGATAACTTTATTTCTTTATATAAATTCATATTGTCATATATAATCAGCTACCTTTTTGTCAAAATGTAATTATTATTAACATTCAAGTCAACATCTGGAGCTTAAGGGATATTACATCTTCTGTCAATATTTTTAACATGCATTACTTTCATTTTAGTTGGAAAGTCAACTTATAAGTATAAGTTCTTATTTTTAACACAGTTGCTTTTAGAGGTGACGGATATTGTTCGTGTCCAAGCATTTTATCAATATTTTGCAACAATAAACTTCGGTAACCTTCAAATAGTAGGAAAGAAAAAAATACTGTTAATGTTGCTCTGTACTTTAGGTTTCAAGTAGTATTACGTTTTATGTGGGTTACAGACAAAATAGGTTAAAAGCTAGTAGTGACTATGTTAATGTCAACAACCAGAAAAACAAACACAGCAACAAAACATCCCTTTATGCATGTAGGCTGTTCAACTGAAAATAAACAAGAATTTTAAAGAACATCTATTTTTTACAGAAGTCTTGAAAACACAAAATTTCAAGACTGCTAACATATATATCTGAGGCACAATAATAAACGGGTTTGCAAAATAAAATGTGTTCCAATTAAATCAATGTTGCATTTACAAATTAACATAAATCCTGCATATTTCCTTTTATTTCTTCTTTGGAGAATTTCTTCTACTGTTGCTCACAATCTCATGATAACAACTATTTATTGATGTGATCTACACATCTGTATTAACAATACATAAAGATAATATTAAAATGCTACTATTAAATGTATTTCCAGTTTCATTCATTAACTCTAACATAATGAAAGCACAATATAATACTATGAAAATGTTATATCTGGTTCACTGTCTGGTGATACCAAAAGTTCAGCTTCAGTTATATGCACCAGCATTTGTAAGTTTTCACACCATATCCCTCAGACAATATATTGCTTAAGAATTGTACAATTTGAAAAACATTAGTTTTACTACTCATTGATATAATAAAACAATTATCTAGTTCAGCTGAAAATTTCCTTCTTTGTTATTTCTCAACAAAATAAAATAGAATTTTAAAATGTGATATTTTTCACCTGTAAGTATAACATTTGATAGGAGTTACATTCTCTTTCATCGGTCTTCTTTTATCATTTTTGGATTCATCAAAACCAAAACCACAAATAAAAAAGAACAAACAATTTTCTATGTCACAGAGATGTTTGCAAAACGTTGCTATTGTATACCTTAGTTGCATTACAGAACAATCATACCACAATAGCTATAACAAGTACATGCACATAACAAAGCAGTGACTGTCTGATGTCTTTATTTAATGTACTGTATTAAAAAAAAATTATATAATAAACAAATTTATTTTTTAAGATTTCAAATAAGTACATTTTGTTTAGCATCATGGCTTGAACAGTTTTTCTGTATTTTAAATCTGAACCAATACTCTGTGTAATTATAAACACAGTCCAAGAAAAGTAAATTCAGTTGGAAATAGCTTTAGCAATAAGCTACAGCACTCATTAAAGAATTTCATCAGGCATATGCAAACATTAAAGTGCCTACTTCCTCATCTTAGGAAGAATAATAATATTTTTTATATATGAAAAAAATACAGACTTTAGTTAAAATATTGAATGAAAAATGGAACACAAGTTTTGGTTCATTCATCTATAGTTAAGTAACTAAACACAATGAAACAATTTCTTACATCTATATCTTTGTCACTAGAACCACTCGCTGCACTAAGGTTGGAGTTGTCATTATGAGGATGAAAAGAATTACCACTACCACTTTGTGATGGAATATATCCACTCAAGCCCTGAGAGTGGTTAGAGTTTTGCATTGCTGAGAAGCTGCATGCTTGAACTAGCCTTTGCTGTTGATCTGGTGTTAACTGGGAAAAAGCGAATCCCTGGAACACAAGAATTCAGAAAAATAGTTAGAAAAGCAATAAAAGTTGTGTCCAGGTCTATATGATATGTGTGTGAAACTACATTTAATCATTAAAAATAGATAGTAGAAAAACATCATTACTCAACAATGTTCATAAGCATGACACTTAACATGTTTTTACACTATTAAAAGTATTCAAAAAGAATGGTAAAACTGCTCCTGCATTATCACAAAATTGAGAAATTGAAATTGCTCAACTAATGATGTACAAAGTGTCAAATAATTGTTTTCTAAACCTGTTAGTTAATATAAACAACAAAACACTTTGAATATAAAAATATGTGTGTTTATAACAAATATAAACACTTTTGTTATAATAACTGAACACCTCAGAATGTGTGAAATAACAAATCACCAATCAAATATGCTTAATTATGACACGTTTAACTTAAAACAATTTATTATCACATCAAAATTTAAACAAATTTTCATGTCACGTTAAAAAATCATCTTCAAATTTACGAGACTAATGTGGAAACATATGCATAAAATAATGCTTATAACTAATATTAAATGTTGAACTTGTTGCATTTATACAATGTAAGTAATCACCAGACTGTATTTCACTCCCTATATCTCATTATTAACTCTGTACTTCATGAATAACATCCTATTTGCAACAACCACACTGTTTTCTTTATCTTATACACTATAATTAATAGACAGCCCACTTTCCTCACATTACACTGAAGACATTGCTAGTGTAACCATAATTTCAAACTTGCAAACACCAAAACATGCAAGGGCAAATCACTTATTAAAACTAATAATTGAAAGGTGAACCCAATGTCTTGCCACCTAATATCTACAGTCCATGTAATACCCAAAGACATATAAGGGAACAAACAAGGATCTCCTTTACTACTAAGATGTTAATTCAATTTATAAAATTGTAATGGTAGCTGAACATATTAAAAAGTGAAATAACAAATCACCAATCAAATAAGCTTATGGCATGTTTAACTTAAAACAGTTTGTCACATTAACATATCTTCCTCAAATTTAATAATATCAATGTTAAAACACATGCATAAGAGAAAACTCAGATTTTTCTAGCAAACATTCAGTTTTACTAAAAATTAATGCTATGTACAAAACCAAAATCAGTGATAATTTATATCATATCAATGACTGGAGCAAAAGTGGGAAACCTAGTCCAATAAAGGCACATTCAGATTTTCAGTTCAAATAATAAGTGAAACATCTGTTAAATTCATGGTAGATGGGGTGGAGGGACTATTATGGTATATTAACTGTTGAAGAACATTTAATAAAATACATTGTTATATGTTCCACAATACATAAAGTTTGGAAATGTTAAAAACATGCATTTTGATTTCTCTATTTCATCTTATAGAATTTATGTCACTAACACTTGGTTGGAACATTAGTGAACCTGTAATCAAGTGAATTTAGAAGTTCAATAAATCTCTCATTGGTAGGTCTACTAACTGGATATCAAGCAGATTTATAGAAAGGATTTAAAAAAGGTAAAGATATTTTTAAAAGAAATTTTATGGTAAAACATATCATAAATACACTATTATTATAACACAATGACCACACAAATTTACTACCCTTCCTCCAAAAACCTTGTCTCCAAAGCAGTGAATGTCTGGTCTCTTTATTTAAGGTACTCCATTAAGAAATCAATATGACATAAAGATATTTGCTTTAAGACTTAGATAAGTATATTTTATCAAGTATCATGGCCTGAATAGTGTTTCTGTATTTTATATCTTAAACAACAATTTGTGAATTAATAAGTACAGCCTAAGAAAAATAAACTCAGAAATAGTTTTAGCAATTAGCTATAGAACTCATTAAAGATTTTCATTGGGCAAATGTAAACATTACACTGCCTTCTTCCTCTTATCAGGAAGACGAATTTACAGGTGAAATAAATCTCTCAATTCTGGGTTCCACTAAATTGTCATCAAACACTTTTATAGAAAGGATTGAAAGTGTAAGGATTTTTACTCAAGAAATATTGTGGTGGACCCATATCAAAAATACACTATTATTATAACACAAGGACAGAAAATTTACTACCCTTCCTCCAAAAAACCTTGCCTCCAGCAGCTCCTGTTTTCGGGGATCCAAACTATGTATATTATCCATCATTTCATTGGGCTCCTGTTCATAATATATCAACATAAACAAAGTTATGGAAAAACTTAAATAAATATTATCACAAAATAGCTGTGTTAGAGATTCTAACTGATCAAGTTTGTTAAAAATCATGTCATCAATGTAATGTTTTTATATTTAATGCCATATCATTTATAAAAATACACATCTTTGTAATACTACTACACAGAAATCATTGATCTTATAACCATATTTCTGATATGAGAAATAGAAAATTAAATGCAAATTAGAAATAATGTGAAATATTCGTTTTCAGAACCATTTGTATAAAAATTAAGAATGCACAATCAAATGGTGGTATGATTACATTTTTATGCTCGACATACTGTTTTACTGACTTGTTATATTTTAGCATTATGTATTTCACACAAAAAAAGTGGAGTGCTCATCGCCATTGTCTGTCATATGAAAAATAACTTAATTCAAGTTTCTTGTCTCCTGTAGCTTTGTTACTTCCTAAAACAAAGATCAAGCAAGTGTTAAACCATAAAATACCTGTATGTCCTGTCTTTCTGATAATATGTAGTGCAACTCTGACAAAAAAATACAGCTTGCCAGAGACAGGTTGTTGGAAATACCAATTTTCCTTTAAAAGAATTATAAATTTTCCATTAATTTTTTTTTCAAAAGTAATTAAGGCCAATTAAAATTAATACACATTATTTTATATTTAAAAATCATTAATCTGTAGCTTTTTCAATGAATTTTTCTACACAGCATTAAAGATATACAGATACTGTGACTAATACATAATAGTTAGAATTAATTTTGAGTAGAAATATTACTTGTTTAATACTTTATGTACTAATATAAAATAGACACGTTTTAAATACTAACAGCTTAAATATTATTAAATAACAATGCCTTTAGTTGAGTGCCCAAATAAGGAAATGTCTTAGTTAAAAGTTGATAAAAGCGTAAAAACTGACAATCCAATCTTCTACATCCGTTATGTATATTTTACTATTCAGAATTCGTGACTTACAAATCTACCTGTAACCACATGACATCTGAAATGGCACTTACCCATCTAACCAACATAACTGAAACTATACACCTAACCACTCAAGTTCTTAACCGACCTTACAATTAAATAAATATTCAGCCTCTTAAGTGAACCACACGTTGTTCTTTGTTCAGTCCTGCATAACAAACTAATAATACTTTGTCTGTGTAATCACTCAAATCTTTTATTTATATACAGTATTAAAATCAGCATCTGATCAGAAGTAGCTATATACTCAGAACAAACTATAAACAGCGCAACCAACGGAGCTGAGCTGTTGAACCACTTATTTCTAACTACATGGCCTAATTTTCCTAACCCTTGACTGTCAACACTCTTCTTTCATCACATGTTTATAACCATTTGAACCTGTAATTTAATCACAAGCATTTTTGTCATTCAGTATAGAAGACAATTAGGTCAAATTTTAATCCTTTCGAATAACTCAGTGGTTCTAAACAAACAATTCTCACTTATATCAAACTATTAATCCTTTTAAGTGATATACCATACATAATAATTACCCCTATTTTGGCTAACCTTGTATTTGTAACCATATAACCCTTTGTTACGCTCTTTACACTAAATAAAATTAGTTCTTACACCTGACCATCAGCTTTTGTCATCTGAATAAAATAAAATATGAATACTTTCCACCTTATGTTAAATAGGTGTATTTCAGTTGTTCTGTAGCACCTTATCTCTTTAGTAAACCATCCTCTCCTGGCTACAGTTCATACGCAACTTGAGAAATGTTTATCTAGAAATAACTCCCGAAGCGAAGAAACGTCTATCTTGTGTATTGAATCGAACAACACGCTTTGCCTCTATTACGTGCATTCTGTTCATAACTACATTGGTAGAGATAACTATTTTTCAGACAGGCAAGGAAGCAACACACCCCATACAGTCCCTCACAAACATTACCTGCATTTCCATAGCACTGAAAACAACTACGTCACCAGTTTCAATCACTGTAAGCAGGAAGCTAGCACAGGCATTTGAAGCAGAACCAAGTTCACCAATCACCAAGTGCTTTTTTTTTCATCACTTGAGTTTACTGTGCTTTACATCTACTCTAAACATTTCTAGTTTAATGAGACCCTGCATAGATGTGTCTTAAATGGAATAGTGATGCAGTATAACAACAGAAGTATCCTCAAAATACCAGGTCATAAATACCCTTCGTACCCAGAGATCACAGGGCATCCCATTCTTACAAATCAATAGTTATACTTTATACATTAAGTGAAAGATTGTTGTGGTTGATCCTGGAATTAACCAGTCTCGTGTGAGAACACTTTTTTAACAACTTTAATGATCACGGCAACAAGTAGTCAGGCAGATCAGGTAAGCAAGAGATGGGTGACATCAACACACCTTGGTATGGCGCGTTCCACTGCAACACCAAAGTAAAGCGGCGCATCCGTAGCATCAGCTGCGGATTTTAACTGGTTAATGTACGAAAAGGTATTTATCATGCACAATGTTTACTGATGTTATATTTTTTATACGAACTTTATGTTGTAAACATTTTTTACTCTTTCTTTTTTTTCAATTTAAGGACTAGCATTTTTAAAAGATAGTGAACAAGCACCTATAAAAGCATGCTGTATAGGTAGGTGATTTATTTAGAAGCGGATGATATATATCTTGCCGGAATACATCTCATCTCCCAGTTGTGTACATCACTTTAAACTGATGTCGCCAATACCCGTTCGTTCGCTACAGAGAATATCATACGCAGCGAATGTAAAGGTCATTTACGACTACTTCTGTCTACTGGCGTATATTTAAGTGCCTTCTTACTGCTTTTATTTGGTTGTTAACACCGAAACCTACGAAACCAAAAATAGAAACCTCCGAAAACCAATTTCTGAAATACTTTTGTGAAAACGTTCACCACAGTTATATTTATTGACCCTATATAACATAACTATTTTTAAAACTTTTTCTCATGGAGTTTTTTTTAATGCTTTGTTAGAAATTTCAATTTTCGACAAACGTATCGTAATAACGAACGACTTTGATATTTTTAAAATATAAGTTACAGAAAAAAATTGCTACAGTTAACTTTGGAATTAAATGCAAATATGAAGAAAAGTGCATTTGTAACGTATCTTTATCTTGCTTTTCATAAATTCAAGACTATCTACAGTTCTGGCCTCAACTCGAGACGAGTCAGCCATGATATATTTGTACGTATGTACGTTCGCGCACCCAATATACACGTACACATATTATTTGGCTATCAATTAGTGACAGAAACTTTGTGACAATATGCATCACCCAACAATCACGTGACTAGCACGAGCCTGCATATTTGTTATGAATGAAGGTCGGCTACACAAGATTAACTCACATATGATGAAAAAAAATTCACCTGAAGCTGGTGAGTAATCGTGTGTGCATTAGTTGAAGAATGAGGCACTTGGATACAAGCTGTATTCTTCCCACTACTAGTTCTTGGGGTCAAAGTACTTTTAAACATACAGAGCTACCGACACATGCTACGAAACACACGAAAAAAGTGAGAGCGCAACACACAGGCAGACAGGCATTTTTAAGCATCAACTTATTCAGTGTTTCCCTTATGCATACCTGACAATTCTACATTTTAAATCCTCAATTTATCCAGTGTTTCCCTTATGCACACCTTACAATTCTACATTTCAAAGCCTCAACTTATCCAGTGTTTCCCTTATGCAACCCTTACAATTCTACATTTTAAAGCCTCAACTTATCCAGTGTTTCCCTTATGCATACCTTACAATTCCACATTTTAAAACTTCAACTTATTCAGTGTTTCCCTTATGCATACCTGACAATTCTACATTTTAAATCCTCAATTTATCCAGTGTTTCCCTTATGCACACCTTACAATTCTACATTTCAAAGCCTCAACTTATCCAGTGTTTCCCTTATGCAACCCTTACAATTCTACATTTTAAAGCCTCAACTTATCCAGTGTTTCCCTTATGCATACCTTACAATTCTACATTTTAAAGCCTCAACTTATCCAGTGTTTCCCTTATGCATACCTTACAATTCTACATTTTAAAGCCTCAACTTATCTAGTGTTTCCTTATGCATACCTTACAATTCTACATTTTAAAGCCTCAACTTATCCAGTGTTTCCTTATGCATTCCTTACAATTCTACATTTTAAAGCCTCAACTTATCCAGTGTTTCCTTATGCATTCCTTACAATTCTACATTTTAAAGCCTCAACTTATCCAGTGTTTCCCTTATGCATACCTTACAATTCTACATTTTAAAGCCTCAACTTATCCAGTGTTTCCCTTATGCATACCTTACAATTCTACATTTTAAAGCCTCAACTTATCCAGTGTTTCCCTTATGCATACCTTACAATTATACATACAGATATTATGTTTCACGCAGTTTTAGTTAATAAGACATGTTCAAATCCAGCGTATAAACTATATATACTAAAGGTGCGTGGTGCAATACACACAAACACACTAAATCTTTACTGACGTTCCCTTGCTTAAAAACGATTCCTCAGGGTTATAGTTGAACATGTGATCTAGCAAGAAAACCGTCAGCATCTTATTAAGCATCAACATTACACTTATGTAAATCTACGTTTAAATGGCAAGATGGTGTTTTGAACCTTCCTTTAACCAAATACCGATACTTGACCGTCACTCTTATAACGTACGCACGTATCAAGACGCGGAGCGCACTTTTGTGGCAACGTGTAGCGACCCATAGAACCTCGGATTCCCAGTCTGTCACTAGGTCACTAGCGGTCCTTTTGATAATTTGTAATTAGATTTATCGTAATGTAAACATTAAAATGTTTGCTAGTTTTCTTTACTTGCTGAAGCATGCTTTGATTTAAACAAATAAAATTAAATAGTACATGGATTGCAACAGTATGCACTGTTGTTATAATAGGCGTTTCTGCAATAATTTTGTAATTACGATATATTTTCTCCAACCCAATTTGAAGTTCTACAAAATTACTATCACGTTTACTTGCAATGTTAACTGATGATCTATTTTCAAATTCTCTTATAAATATTAACTCGCTGATGTTCACAAGTTAGAAACAATAGAGTAAAGAATTCAACGTGATCAACAAAATGTTGTCCAGGAAATACTCCTTCTTAGGAGATACCAACTTCTACGAAGGCTATATCGACCACGTGCAGCACAGCCTGTCAATCGTCCAGAAAAGAAAGTCTACAACTGACGCTGTAGGAAAAAATCGATGAACTAAAACACACACCACATTTGGATTTTAAGAAAACTGCGATTTATCTTTACCTTATTTTTTTTATAATTTGGCGACAAAACATTCAAAGATGATTTCCGGGAAATGAAAGAAATCAACACGATTATATTGTAAATTAACAAAAGAGAAATGGTATGGTTGGCTCCCGACTATTTTCCCTTTACACAATATCTAGAGGGGGAAAGCAATCACTACAGTGACTCATTTACTCCAAAGAATTCATGTTTGTTTTACTGTTATATCACAGTACTGCTAAAACCGTCCAATGCGCGTGCTTTATTTGAATACTGTTATAAGCAGTCAGTTTAAAATATCTTCTGCAGGGTCTTCATAAATACAACTCCACTAACCGTAACGTTTTCGCTAGCACGCGTAATATACTGTATTAATATAAGATCGAGAAATACTTTATAATATTTATGGAAAAATTTATTTTTAGAATTGGATTTGCAGTGATAATTCAGACTTCATTATTTTTCGTTACGATAATTTATATTTTTCACATAAAAGTTTAATGTACCAGATATTCGCATATAAAACATAAATATGACCTATATTGTGTTTTTTTTTTCATCTCTAAAAATGAAAAAAACAACTTGCTGATATTACGCATTATTTAATACATCTGTATAGCGCAGATGCATTAAAACGAATAACTCACTCAGATAATTCAGTTTCCGACTTAAGAAAATTGGCTTTTATATGTATGAAAATCACTAGGAAAAAATCCCCATTGTAACTTTTTTGGCTGTGTTTGAAAGCAAGTACAAAACATTTCACTGTACGTACTGAAAAGATACACAAAGTGACGAACTTGTAACCGAACTGTTAATTATCTTTATGTAAATCAAAAGAGCGCTAAATATTACAATAAATACCATTCGGCGTTAAGTTAAATCGTAGTGTAAGAACCAGGAAGAAATAAATGTTTATTGTTTGTGAAAATCATTTAAAGTCATTATGAATCCACTTTAGTTACTTTCACTATTAAAATCATGAAATTTCTAAATCAATTTTGTCGCAATTGCTGTTTTTTTTTTGTGGTTTTCACATTGCGACACATTTCCTACAGTTACTGTTTAGATGTTACTGACGTTAGTTTACAGGTGTTAAACAAAATCTTAAAAAAACTAACAGACTGTTAGTTGTTGAAACTAACTAGTAACCTGACTTCATATAAATAACTAATTAAAGCAAAAAAATATATGATCGCCCTAATTACGTTTGTCTGTTTTTGAATTTCGTGCAAAGCTACACGAGGGATATATGTGCATGCTATCCCTAACTTAGTAATGCAATGCTTCAGAGATTGCAGCTAGTAATCACCACCCGCCATCCACTCTTGGGCTACTATTTTACCTATGAATAATGGGATTGACCATCACATTATAGTGCCTCCACTGCTGAAAGGGCGAGCATGTTTGGTGCGACGGGAATTCGAACCCGCGACCCTCAGATTACGAGTCGAGCGCCTTAACCTTTTGATTTTTTGATATATAGTCTTGTGGTAAATAAACATTAAGTCGAAAGTATGTGTATTGATTCAAGCTTAGCCATCTACAATTTAGAAATGCTGATCAGACAGAGGGAAATAAATAAATTAGTAGCATCTAATTGCTTACATGGCTACTCTTAACCAAACAGTTGGTTGACTGACCTTACATCTTCACATCAGTCAAAAGTCCACACTCAGCTATATGAATAATTTACTCCTTTTAATGGTTAACAACAACAACATTCAGTAATGTTTGCACTATGCTTCAGTGAATAAAACATTTTTCTCTTGGAACTTTGTCTCAATTTCTCTTCCATCCAATAATTTGTAGAAATAAAGATATTAAAATACTTTTAAATTTCAAATATCAATCAGTCCTGTGAGTTGCAACAATTGTCCACTCATAGGATCACCCACCACCTTCGATTTGAAATTTAGGAAATCAGTAAGATAAGCCAGCTTATGACATTCAAATGGAGAGAAAGAGAATAAAATGGCAAATACACTCTTTATTAAGTAACAGAAATCTTCTTATTTTTTCACAAAAGGGATTATATACAAATAGAAGAAAATATTTGCATAATAAGGCTAAGTATATATAAATTGTAAGAGGTTTGTAATTAACTTTGAATTAAAGCTGGATATGTCTAGTATCACCTAGTCAGTAAAGACTAATAAAGCCTAAAATTACAATAATAAATTCAATTAACTGAAAACAATGTTTCATTACAGTTCTATGAATCAAATCAACAGATACCTGATCACATTTTAAATGTGATATGTCTGAAGATACAATTCAAATACAGTTGAAAGCATAATTAAAATACAAAATGGATGTTAATGCATCAAGTACTGTACAGGTTCACTGACAAGTTAAATCCCATGATACACAGAGAAAATATGACTCTTCTCCATGAAAGCCAAGAAACCATGAAACAAAGATCAAAAGCAAACCTTTGCTGTTAAAACTAATCTCACAAACTTTTCACTGTAAGAAGCCAATTAAGATAATATATTAAACAACTATGCTCCCTAAGCATTTCTACCTCAAACTACAGACTCACCGACACTTATCTGCTGATGAACCAGTGTGAAGACAAAGACCATCGTATGTGATTACAAACAACGAATATGAAATTTTATGCAATTTGGCTTCATGTGCACAGAGGGTGATCTTTGAAACCAATAAATTTTAAAGTCCTTGAAATTCCAAAATTAAAACTTAAGTAAATGTAAAAATTTCAAAAAGGGTACCAGAAAACTCCCTTTTCAAAAACTTGTTCTTGGCCCACACTAAAAATCGTCATTTATAGAGCAAATGAGATTTTAAAACAATACTCACTTTCAGCCATTGGGCATTATAATGTGATGGTCAATCCTACTATTCATTAATAAAAGAGTAGCCCAAGGGTTGGCAGTAGGTGGACATGACTAGCTGCCTTCCTTCTAGTCTTAAACTGCTAAATTAGGGACAGCTAGCGCAGATGGCCCTCGTGTAACTTTGCGCGAAATTCAAAACACAAAAACCAGTTGGGAACTATACTAGACAAACTTGTTCAATGATGGGAGTTCAAACTCATGACCATCAGAGTGAAAGTTGAGCACCATAACCAGCAGGCCATATCAGGCCCATCACTTTTACAAGTCTATAAAACAATCAACAAATGAAGTTATTGTACAGAAGTATATAAACATTTGTCATGATTTCTTCAAGTTTAGTATAACACAATAAAAGCAATTTAAAACAACATAAGCACTGTGCAAACTTGGCATTATATTCTCCCACAAAGGCACCTGTTAAATACTAGAATTTGTCAGCCTTTTACATCTTTTTTATAATGTTTCCAAAGAGAAACAGTGATCATTAAATGAACACAATGTTTGTACATTTAGGTAATGCCTGTAAATATTCCTAAACTGTTTAATCATTTTGGAAAATGATAACTCTTTGCACAGAGTCAATAACAAATTAGTTCAAATTTAAATAGTTGAGTGTCACATACTTAATACTCAGAATACTACAGAATTTGAAATACGTACTATAGAGAAATTATTTTAAAAATCCGCTTTTAAAAACTTGTTACTCAAAATAGATCGTCTAAATTAATGTTGCTCCCAAGTTAGTTTAAATTTAAATAGTAGAGTGTCACGTACTTAATACTCAGAATACAACAGAATTTGAAATATATATTACAGTGAAATTATGCAAAACAAAAATTTCTGATTCTAAAAACTTGTTACCCAAAATAGATCGTCTAAATTAATGTTGCTCCCTTCTATTATGTTACTAAAAATCAACACACCCACTTAAAACCACGTTAATGTCTAATATTTGTTAACATAAGGAATAAGGCCACTGGGTTTTGGAAATATAAACCCACCTCTCACACCCCGACTATGGATTCGCAGAATCAAAATTATGAAAAGCTACAGGTTTTATTTTATTACGACTTTTTAAAAGAAGTCTCATTACATGTCAAGGATCTTGTAATATTTTTCGACACGAACCTTTTTTTTTACATTGTATGTTTTATTTCTAAATACCAATAATACCCATTTAATTCAAACTCTCTGTTTTCTTTTGCACTGACATTAACATCCTTTTAGGGTAGTGCAGATCTTGTCTTCTTTCTTTTCTTTTTACGAACACTAGTTTCCATGTTTTGCCAAGATCACTACAAAAAGTAGCCGTTTTGCAGTTTTCGGGCTCATTTTGTTTTAATGTGGGTTGAAAATCACTGAAAATCCATTGTACGAACTTTTTTAAGGTCAACATCTCTTCACCCTTCAAGATGCACTCACTAGAAAGTGGTTCTAGCTTACGAAGGTTAGAGTGTAGAAGAAAACTGTTCAAAACGTAAATCATCAACCATCTCAACCAGTTTACAAGGATACTCAAATGACACGCTAAAGTTTCAGTATGCAAGACTAGATGTATGAAAATTATTTCCATTACTGTAGAGTAAGCTAATTGGTCCTTTAAGTTTTGAGATAAAAAATTAGACAGATGGAGGAAACATTGTTTCAACGTCGCACCTGGCTTTCTTCGTGACGCTAAACGCTAATGAGTTAAACTCAAACCCTTAGGCCATAATTAAAAATTTACATTCACAACCAAGGCTGTAACTGATTAACCCAAGTAGAGTACGGTACTTGTTTTTTATGAAGGTTTCAGGATGATAGTGTGATACAATTTCTCACAGTTACAACAGCTCTGCAATAAGTACAACAACTGAGTAGCTTTGTCACGATAGTCATGGTGTGCAATAATCACAGTTTATGGATCATTATGATGACTGCTGTCGGTGGAAAAAACATACCATATCCACTTTTTAATGTAGAAAAATGAGGTTGTTTTGGTTTTTATAATAGCATAAAATTGATTAATGTTGAACTGTACAATTAAAACTGTGTGGTTGTTTTAGGCAGTCATGTAAAGATAAACAAAGGGCTATCCGAGTAAACCGTTTCCAAGTTGGAACTGATTGATTAGACTAGATTACAGCTAGTCAACTGTACCCACTGCCAATTCATGGGCGTCCACGGCCCTAAAGTGCGGAGTAAGAGTTTGTGGCAACGGGACAAGAACCATGCACTCTCTGATCCACACTACGGCACACTAGACACTATATCACGCGCGATCCACAGTTAAAGTAACTGTATCAGTATGAAGAAGTGGTTATAACGATAATACAAAAAAAATAAATACACTTTTGTACCCACAAACACCCAAATTAAGTTATGTTACTACTCACTTTCCATAACACAAGCACAAAACAGCCCAGCTGTGGATAATTCCACGTGATAAATTATTGCCACAACAAAACAAAAAAACGTTACTTTTTCTCCGAAGATAATATTTACCAGCTCCAACACGACAGAGTAAAATAAAACGTTTCGAATTATTTAATTCTTACTATAAACAGTTCAAGGATATTCATGTTTAATTGTATAACAATTCTAGATTTATTTAACAGATAATGTAGCAGAAAATAAAACATTCAGCTGCTTATCACCTCGCTCTATACCATAACATTTAAAGAAACTGTGAATAATCGTGACTTTATATTTCAGCAAAGTGCATAACAGAAAGAGTTTTACACCTACAACAGGCGTAATTATTTTATGAAGAATGAAGAAACTAAGACTGCATTTTAGAATTTATATTAAAATATGCAACCTTTTACGTGCCTTAGTTACGAATATTTCAAATAATTTAAAATAACACAACTAATTACAATGGCCCCTGTGAAGTCAGTTTCTCATCATTCTTTGGAATTGGGAAAAGAACAGTCTTCTCATAAATAAATAATTATAAACAGTGAAAGAAGGGCAAATAAGATTAGCGCTTTCATTCGAAATAGAGCCTAAGTTATAATTGTTTTAAAATATAACTTCTAAACACATTATATCTAAAACTATACATACATATGATCATGCATACTAATTCCACGTTTACATTTTCCATTGAAAATGACACATTGCTACTTTTCTGAAATACCTACATTATAATAATTATAACGCTTTTAAGAAATGAATACATCATATATATAAATTTACATTATTAAAGTGTAAAAAACTCCAAAAAAAAACACGATGTTATTCATTACTTTCCTTATATATTAATTAAATGAAACTTCTGACTGTTTATCAATCACCATATCGCGCCTCATTAAGGGGCAATCTGTAAACTTCTAATGCTGGCCACTCATCTCAGGATTAGTCTAAGCGGAAAGTGACTAACTTATCTTACAGTCTCAGTGAAATGAAATACATACGGATAACATCTTCCACATGCAGTCTAGGTTTCACAACGTATGACGGAAAAGTTCCATTCGTCTGGGATTTTGCGCAGAGCTGCGATAGTTAAATGAAGCAATGGGAAAACAATCTAAAAGGAATACGACAGCAGGTCTAGCGAAGGAGAAATTTGGTAACTAGTTTTAGATATCACGTGACCTCCGCGACATATCTTTAACAACATATCTAAAGTGCCATCCAGTTGTTTTTTTTTTGTTATTTTTTACTATCAAGAGTGGTAATGAACAATGAATTGATACAGTTCTATTCATTTTGTACGTTAAAGTATCCAGTATAAACAATGGAAGAACAAAAAACTATAATGTAGATTTACTCTCGACAGCAAGTTTACGGATGAAATGACCAAGCTTACCGGATACGAGATTATTCGATAGCCTTAACAGCAGACCAGTCTAAATAGAAGGATTCAAATATGCACAACAGACTCACACACTGAAACAGACCCGCACACACATACATACATGGGCAACTGTATCACCATGGTATGTACTGAACTGACGTCACCAATGTTATCTGGCTGGTTGCCAAGAACAGCGAGTAAAGAGTGACGTCAGAAGAAATCCCCCTTCCCCCAGTGATTAAACAGTGAGGATTGTGAAGAAAACTCAGGTACCTATAACACTGCCCAAATCATTAACTTTGAAGTTTTGTTTATATCATTCCAAGCCCATGCAAGGCTTTGATTATTGTTCCGAAAGACTGAATACTAGGCTTAAAAGCGTATATGCAGTTATACGCTTATTGTGAAAAATAACGAAGAAACAGTTTATTTTTGAATATACAAGAGTATATCTAACTTTACACTGATATACTAAACAAAAGACAATTCATCATCTACTCTTGTCTGATCAAATAGTGGGATTTTATTGTCACCCTTATAACCCATTAACTGCCCCAAAGTGCTGATCGCACTTTTAAATTATTTTCGGTAACATGATGTGAGCGTTGAATCCTCAAATCCATAGTCCGACACGCTAACCACTGGACCACACTCAACCCTCATTAAGAAATGGTATCAAGCGCATGTTCACTCACGCTGCCACTACAAATCTTAACTAAACAAGCGTTAATTTCATTGTTCCAAAGGTTTTGTTCAATCTTACATCTTAAAATTTGGATGATTTCTCGACTTTAAGTACTTTAACAGCTCTAACCTCGACCTTCGATATACAATCTGTTCATCAAAAGTGTGTGGATTCTGATAACACTCCTCTACAAACTAATACTTTAACCCTAAGTTCTACAGTTAATTTATATAACTAATATAAATACAAACATAAAAATAAGCCACCAACGAAATCTATTTCAATACAAACAAGTGTAGCAAGACAATAATAGCAATCAAACACAAATCAAGGATTTAGCCTTTTTTAAAAACTTCATATCATATTTAAGAACGCAATTCTTTGTTCTTTTTAATTTATCAACCTGGAAATAAACCTTAGATATGTATATATGCAAGTACATTACCATTAACAGGTTGTTTCTCAACTTTTGCACGAGAGCTATCTGCGCAGTCTTTTCCTAATTTTCAATTGACAGACTACAGAGAGATGGAAGACAGTCAAAATAAGCCACCGCCAACTCTTTGGCAATTAATTAGATCTGACCGTCACTCATTCAGCGAACCAACACCTTCAAAGTTACGAGAACAATTTTGTTAAAATTGGCCATAAACTCGAAATCCTTGGATTAAAAGTCTGAGCAAGCTAACCAACCACTAAGTCACACCAAGTCCAAATTACCATTAAAAAAGGAAGTATTCGGGACGAAATGATATGATTTCTTAGAAATGTTTTGATTTTAACACGATATCCTGAAGCGAACAAGAATTTAACACTTATAACGTTGTCTATTTAGAGTAATGTTACTTCAGTGTAAACATAATTCTCTCTCTACATACATATATAACGCATAAATATAAACGAATGCAAACCATTTAAAATATAAAAAGTAAATCAACTATTTATATTAAATGAACTCCTGGATCGATTTAGTAAATGTACATGGTATTCCATTAATCAGTAAGCGTATGTTTTCTATTAAAAAAAAACACAGTCAAAACCTATATAAAAACGCCATTTCATAGTTTGAATATCAAATGAAAAATAAAAATAACTTACAAGAGAAATTTGAAAGAGAGCAGAATAAATTTTATAGACATATGTTTAAATTTGTATCTTTGATCCTATGAGACTTGAATCCCCAACTTCCCCCTCATAAAAAATATTGCATACAATTTTGACGAAAGCGAAAGAAGAATGTATTTCTGCAATGTTGATAAAAGATAAACGTTTCGGATTATAAACACATAGGATATGAATCATCTGAGTACGTAAACCACTCCTTCTCTATGCACATTTGTATGTAGACGTACAATTATTGTTTATACGTACGATGAACACGACAACTAGATGACACACGAACGAATTACTTGTTACAGTACATTCTGCTGAAATACGGGGCATTACATTCAACACTGCAAGTCAAACAGACGACAAAATGTTAAATGGTTTAAAAATTCAATACTGAAAAAAACAAACTATAATAAAAGCATCTAACACTAACCACATGAAGAGTTCTACCGTTTTTGTTTTACAGATTTTTAACGATTTATGAAGTATATTTCTACATATTCTCAGCTAACCTGAGGATAAGTCATTTTTATCATCTTCTACGAAACATAAAGCACGAGATAAGCCATTTAAAATTAGTACAAATATATCAAATTCCGTAAATATAATGAAACGTATAGAGCACAAACGGATTAGCAAAACTAATCGCCAACATGCTACTCCTACAAATTAACGTCGTCTTCTGATCAACGCACACTACGCACGTACACATACCATAGCTAAAAACAAACTAAGTAATCATTATATATAATTAATCACGCTAGTTTTTATTTACAAATATGAGAATGCATCATTTCATCAGTTGGGTTTCCCTGCTGATGGAGGCATTTTCGCCCGTAATTCCAATGATATATCACGAGGTTCGGTCAAATTAGGCCCAACATGGCCAGGTGGTTAAGGCACTCCACTCGTAATTTGATGGTCGTCGGTTCGAATCCAGGTCACACCATACATGCTCGCCTGTTCAGCTGTGGGGGCGTTATAATGTGACGGTCAATCCTACTATTCATTGGTAAAAGTGTAGCCCAAAAGTTGGCGGTGGGTGGTGATTACTAGTTGCCTTTCCTCTCGTCTTATACTGCTAAATTAGAAACGGCTAGCGCAGATAGCTTTTATGTTGCTTTGCGCGAAAGTAAAAACAAAAAAAAACGATCAAATTAAGAGATTTAAGGTTAATCATACACCCATGCACTAAACCAGCAATGTAAAATAATATTTAGAACAAAATATTATTACAAAAACTTCACATAATATCTATGTGTGTACACACACACACACACATAGATATTAAATATTCTGTCCCATGGTGTTAACTAAAATACCAAAGAAAGAACAGTGTGTTGGTTTGTTTTGAATTTCGCACAAAGCTACGCGAGTGCTATCTGCGCTAGCCGTCCCTACTTTAGTAGTGTGAGACTACAGGGAAGAGAGCTAGTAATCACCACCCACCGCCAACTCTTGGGCTACACTTTTACCAATGAATAGTAGAATTGGCCGTCACATTATAACGCCCCCACGGCTGAACGGGCGAGCATGTTTGGTGTGACGGAGATTCGAAACCGCGTTCCTCGTATTACAAGTCGAATGCCTTAACCACGTGGCCATGCCGGGCCAAGAATAGTGTATACTTTCTTTAACCCGGCATATTCACATTTCATTTCCGTTAGGTCTAGCCAAAACCGTTTACCAGAAAATTATCTTTTTTATTGAATCAGACAAAATATTAATATTTCAACAATGCAGTACAGTCTTTTAAAACTTGAACCATGGTCTCAACTAACACTTTTTACGAAAACGATGGCTGACACAACATTAATATGATTCATATCAAGTTGCTATACGATTAGACTCAGGTGTTTTATTACAGCGATCGGTACCATTATAACGTCCTCTATAAATATACACACACTTACAAGATACCTGAACAGTATACACACATTTGAGATGACACAAAATGTTTGTTTTTTAATTTCGCGCAAAGCTACTCAAGGGCTATCTGCATTAGCCGTCCCTAATTTTGTAGTGTAAGACTAGAAGGAAGACAGCTAGTCATCACCACCCACCGCCAACTCTTGGGCTACTATTTTACCAACGAATAGTGGAATTGATCGTCACATTATAACGCCCCCACGGCCGAAAAGACAAGCATGTTTGGTGCGACCGGTATTCGAACCCGCGACCATCAGATTACGAGTCGAACGCCTTAACCCACCTGACCATCCTGGGCCTTAAGACAAACTACAGAGAACATAAAATCGAAACAGAATGGCTACAAATCTGACAGTCTACTTAATTTTGTAAAGTGCAATTATTTTATTCTTAGTAGCTTCACCCATTTTTCTTTTGCTTTCCAAACCAGTTTATTGAATATTATTTGCCACATTATCTTATGCTGCATTCTGACATCGCAATTTATCCAGAGTTTAAAATGTCATTTCAAGTTACTTGTTGTCATTGTTAAAAGTGTATAGAGAAAAGGAGGAAATGTTTGTTTTTATATTTCGTGCAGAGCTACACAAGGGCGATCTGCATTAGCCGTTCCTAACTAGACTAAAAGGGAAAGCAGTTAGTCCTCACCACCCACCGCCAACTCTTTTTCTAACGAATAGTGGGATTGACTGTCACATTATAACGCTCTTGCGGCTGAAGGAGGTGACATGTTTGGTGTGACGAAGATTGGAACCCGCAACCCTCAGATTACAAGTCAAGCGCCCTAACAACCTGGCCATGCTGGGCCTACTCAGTGTAGACGATAGAGAAAACGAAGTACAAAAATATTTAAATTGACCTCCCCTTGGGGTTAGATATATATGCTTGTGGTAACATTTATAAATAACAACATGAATATCCTGCAAGAGAGACAGAGAGGGAGGAGAGTGGATATATTTTCTGGTTAAAGATTTATATTTCGAATACTAATCGAAGGCAGATTCATATCTAATGGCAGCATGCATTACTATGGAAACTCCTAAATTATTAAAAATCCCAAATATTTATCTATCAAATTACCTTTATACATTCATATAATATTAATGTAATTAAGTTCCCTTCCTTTCTCTAATTTTTATCTCGAAAATTGTATTGTTTCTTCCTCTTTTTTCTCGTTCATGATGTTGGGTATCCTTTCAATATTAACGTTTGTTTCTTAAATCTATTAATATACAGACACTGATAAAGGAAAGTACGAACTTTTCGAAAATGCTTTTCTTTTTCCTAATGTCCTTTTTGCTCTGTTGATCTGTTTCTTTGAATGTCATGAACAAAACCGGCTTTAGGATATCATGGCACTTGTAAATCCCACCACCTTGAGTTGTGAGAAAACTTTCCAAGTGTGATTTCACAAGGTTTAGAGAGAAAACGCAATTTTCCCGTTCATGCAATTTGATCAACAAAACTTCAATATTTTAGTTCAAAACGTATAAAACAATTTCTGTGACTATATATATACATATATATAATATCAGTGAAGGTTACAAAAAGGCGATTCGAAATATTAATTACACTTAAATTTTGCATAACCAACTACACTGCACAATTTTTTTTTTTTTTAAGTTTTGCTTCCTGAGAAGTTTTTGCTGATTGCGACAGGTACCTGGTGGATATGCACAAATATAGTTTTGGTTTTGCTTCATCACGTAGGAACTCTGAGAAATAGACAGTTACCGTATTTTCCGCCTAATAAGCCGAATTTCTGGCCCTAAATTTTGGACCTGATTTTTGGGGTCGGCTTTTGGCCGATCACTCCTTTCGGAAATTTCTTCTTCTTAGGAAATGTTTTTCTTTTGAAAATTACCACAGGCGGTAATTTTGTCCCATCAGCAAAGCACGTTAAGACTACAGTGAAACGTTGTTTCTGGAATTTCATTGGTTACCTAATTACAGTGAGTGGAGCCAATAACGAATGACATATTGATTCCATCTCTGTCTCAATACGACACGTTCTGCTTTACTACAGAACGCCAATGATCACACACAACATGCATGCTGACGCTGAAACGAGACTAAGAAATCATTTTGAAGAAATTTGTCACTTCTTAAAAATGGCTTCGGCTTATTGGGCGGTAATAAGCAAAAACCCTCATTTTCAGAGCTGAAAATTGGCCTCGGCTTATTCGGCGATTCGGCTTATTAACCGGAAAATACGGTAACTATTTACCGGCAATAACGTATTTAATTGCGTTTATGTTTCTTATACGCTATTAAGTTCAACATAATTAAAAGTGTTTTGCTCCTGATTTTCCTTTGTTTTCAATGTCCGGTGCATCACGTTACAGTGTCCAACAGTAGTCAGCAAGCACTGACGGATTCCAGTTGCCCTGATATCGTTTTTCCATTGTAGTAAATGTCCTGGTGAAACTGAAGATTTCGATGAAACGATACGTGATGGGCAAATTTGGTGTGATTTTCCTGATCATCAGCCAAAAATCCATAAAGAACACCCAACAGTGTTCAAGAAGCAAACACTTTGTTGTGTAGTGAGCTATTTATGGTTCACTAACAAAGTTAGGTTTGCAGTGTTTAGAAATGAGCCGCTCGTAAACGACATGAAGATTACCTATATTCTAAGACTTAACTAGATCAGGACTAATGTAAAAGACGATTTCCGCATAGTTTCAACAGGCTGAGTAACTCGGTGTCTAAAATATATGTTTTTAAGGCATTAAAATACCACATCTCGTCATGTGAACAGAAATTAAGCTATTTTATAAGTGGAAAACCTCAGACCAACTTAAATAATTGTCGAATATTAATCGACGAAAAACTAACACAAGAAGATGCACGTGCACAATTCACAATCACAACTTCATCCTAACAAAGACCACACAATAAGACAAAGCAACGGTGGACAATTTCTTATTTATATATCAAGGAAGAAATATATGGCGTCCGAATAATGTTCACGGATTGCGCACCTTAGTTTTAGGATACAGACGAAATGAATCGCTTACTACAGTGGCTACTATAACTTCATGAAACAACGGAGGTATATTGCAATATGTACGAAATATTATGGTAACTATAGGAAATAGGCCTAGTTAAGAACACCCATCGCAAGTTTTTGTGCTACACTAATCAAATAAGTTATCACTCTTTTAACGCACACACAATCCCAAAGTAATGAGATTTTTTTTTTTTTTTTTTGGCAATGGAAACCCCAAATTTACATTTCGATCCGCTAAAAACTAGAATAAGCCCACATAATTATTCTCTCGAATAGAGACACAAAACTCATAAACATTATAAGATTTTAAGGTTGGATGACATATAAGATTCGGTTTGAATTTCGCCAGTTGCACGAGCGCTAACCGTCCCTAATTTAGAATTGGTGGCTTTTAAATAACAAGCTAAACAAAAATCAATGCAATAGATTACTGCATAATCCAACAAATAACCTGTGTTTTTATTTGTAAAAATACGAATTTCATCAATCATCGTGAAAAACAGGACTTTCGTTACACAACTGCATGAACTTTTGAATTTCGAGCAAAGCTACAAGAGGGTTATCAGCCCTAGCCGTAGCTAATTTAGCAATGTCAGACTAGAGGGAAGGCAGCTAGTAATCACCACTCACCGCCATCTCTTGAGCTACTCTTTTACTAATGAATAGTGGGACTGACCGTAAAATAATAGTGTCCCCAAGACCGGAAAGCGAATATATTTGGTATGACGGGGATTCGAACCTGCTATCCTCAGATTACGTGTCAAGCGCCCTAACCTTGCAACTGCACGAAGAAGTCACATATACCTAAAACGTTCATAATGTTAAGTGCAGTAGTTCTCAAACATCTGTTGTTTGCGGACCATATGAATGTTTTTTCTTTTCGCTTTTATCTCGGCAAATCACATTGGGATCAGTCTATACACTGTTCTGACACTTCTTTTGCATAATTATGCGACTGATTTATAGACCACCTAAAGGAAAGCCCATAAACCATTAAGGTTACGTTTACCGCAGATTCAAACGGCATGTTGTATATTATTATAAAGTTACTATCTTACCAGTAAGAGTCCATATTAATGATGTTTCTCCTGTTCGCTGACGTCATTGATCTACTCTCACATAATTTTACCCCACTGTCAGCCCTTGCTAAGTTACTACATACCGACAATATTATTATTACCTGCAGTAGTAAGTTATAATAACAAGAATGCAAGAAGGTTCAAGAAAATTGTGTCGTTTTATATGTTTTAAAGTATATTTGAACCGGATATTTACGAAGTCAGAAAAAATGCGAAGAATAAAAAAAGCCAATTTAACTTATAATTACATATAGTGTCTTGCAATAGGATTCACTATCAATAACGTCACACTTTGGTGAAATACAAATAATGTAAACAATATTTTATTAAATTGTTTTTATTCAAAAATATAATTATCAAATTAACGTTATGTGTGAAAGAGACTGAATATTAACGAAACCAACAAAGAAAATATATAATTTGAAATTTGCTGATCGCATAAGTATTCAGCCCCCTAAATCAGTACTTGGTAGAAGCGCCTTTGGGCAATTACTCATGTGAATCTTTTTTAGCTTTGCACAAAGGGATGGTGTAATTGTTTTACATCTGAGAAGTTCGTTAGGGATCGTTGATGAACTGTACTCTTCAAAACTGGCCATAAATTTTCTATTTTTTTTCAACTCAGGACTTTAACTGGGTCTCTCCAAGACATTCACTTTCTTCTTTCAAAACCTCTACAACGTGGCTTTGTCCTTGTGCTTCGGCTCAATGTCCTGCTGATATGCGAATTTTCGATCCAATTTTAGATTCTTGGCTGACTTAAGCAGGTTTTCCTCTAGGACTCATCTATATTTTGCTCCATCCATCTTTGCCTCAATCCTGACAAGTTTCCCAGTCCCTACTCATGAGAAGCGTCACTTTAACGTGATGTTGCCACCACCCACTTGGATGGCCTTAACTGGGTGATAGGGTGTGTTGGTATTGTGCCAAACGTAAAGTTTGTTTTTTCACTTTAGACCACACAGATCAATATTTGTCTCATTTGACCACAAAACCTTCTATCACATGTCTGCAGCATCATTTACATACTTTGTTATAAACTCCATACAATATTAATATTATTCTTTTTCAGTAAGAACTTCTTTCTTTACAACTCGCCCACACAGACCAGCTTCGTGTAGAGACCGGGATATTGTTGATGCACGTGAACTGTTTTCCCTCTCAGACATGGAACTTTGTAAATCTTTCAAAGTTACTATTGGCATCACATTGGCTTCCCTAACCAGCTTCCTGCTTGCCCGGCTGCTTCATTTGGAAGTGCAGCCTGTCTGTGTAGCTACTGGATGGTGTGAAAAACATTCCACTTCTTAATCGATATATTTCACCGTTCTCTAAGACAAAATCAGCAACTTTGAAATTTTCCTGATCTGAGCTTCTCTACCACTTTATTCCCGACTTGTTTCTCTTTAAACTTCACGGATAGTTTGTCGTATGATTGTGCGAGTTATGGCTTGAACAAATGCATTTACTTTGAAATCAAGTTAAACCACTTTGAGTACACACAGACACAGACCATTAAGCTAATTTTGTGATATTTCAAGTTAATCTTTTGCACTTGAACTGATTTACGGTTAGCGTGGCAAAAGGAGGTTGAATACTCATGCAAGTGAGAATATGCTAATTTTCTTTAAAAACCTAATTTACTAAGATAATATTAGCGTTTTTTAGCTTTCTCAGTTTGGAGTAAATTGTGTAGATTCTAAATATGATTGCAAGCTCAAATGGCAATAAGGTGCAGAAACTTTGCAAGATGCGAATACTTCTGCAAGACACTGTAGCTTTTTAACCCAAGCATTCTCGAAAGGTGGACCTTCTTTCATCTGAGGCAAACAGATATAATTATTGTTTGTTGAGTACTTACTCAAAGTCGTCAACATTTGTATCACAATACTCACTTATAATTAAACACTCCAACACTGATTAAGTCCTTGATATATAAAAGTAAAAACATTTACTTTGTTAATGTTTACAAAAAAAAATACTAAATACAGTAGGAACTTAGTTAACACTTCACAAAACAAGTTTTAATGTTTCTTCATTTGCTTTTCTTAATATAAACATGTTATAGTGGTCCTTAAGCTTGGTCATCAGTTCCTGGGTTCTCTGGCTAAAACCTTTAGGGTACATGCACTGGTATACAACCTCTCTTCAAAGTTAATTCATTACGCCTTTTAGAGTACAAGATGAAAACAGGTTAAGGAAAGCGAAAAATACCCCTTGGCAGTAGAAATGAAGAATACCTTTTCATCATATCATAACGCACAATACTTTGGGCTATGAGCAGTCATCTCTTCAATTCTATAAACGTTTCCACAAACCTTCCTTGATCTAACACTAAGCCCAGTCCGACAGTACACTTGTAACTCAAACATTGGCCATATCTTTTGTAACCTTCTGTTAACGGGATTATATTTCAGGTTACTTTTACAGAACAATGGAAGGTAAATCACATGTGAAATATTAAAATTTAATATTCTTAACATTTAGTGTAACACAAAAGCTGAACGACAGTACTTGAATTCAGCCACCAGTTAATATTTCGTGTCCTCCTTTTGCCTTAATAACTGCAGATATTCTTTTCAGACATTGTTGCGGCATCTTTATTTAAAGTATCCTTTGAAAGTTTACTCCAAATATCTCTAATACACTTCCAAAAATATATTTGGAAATAACTTTTAATTTGTCAAGATTTTGGTCTATCAAATTCCAAATCTGCTATATTGGGTTGAGATTGGGGCTCTGTAGAGATCAGTTCATCATTTGAATGACTCCAGCAGCTTCCTGAGATCTCAGTTAAGGAATTTCTGCATATATTGAATCAGTGTTTGGGGTCATTATTTTCTTGGTAGTAGAATCCTTTACCTATATCACGCAAACCGCTAAGTAAACCATGACAGATTAGTTTTTGGTGGTGGTTACGCTGCTTCATTATTCCATTTGTTTAATAAATATCTCCTGTTACCTCAGCATAAAAACACCCGCGAATCATTACACTGCTTCGCCCATGCTTCATGGTAGGTAATATGCACTGTATCTTTCACTTTTCTCCCGCCGGACGTACAACCTACGTTTTGAATCAAATATTTAAAACTCGGACTCATCCATCCATAACATCCTTTTCCAATAATCAGCAGTCCAGGATTTGTACTTTTTAGCAAATTTCAGTCTCTTGACAAATTTAGAGATCGAAGTAGAGAGTTTTAACTGCTTCACGATCAAATATTCCACTTTCGTTGAGTGTTATTGACAATGTATATCTGGACACTTTTCTTTCTTTTGGTCCATGATCGTTTATCTCATGCTTGAGATCAGTGGCAGTCTTCCTTCTGTCCCGAATGCTGCATGAACGAAAATACTTAACATCAGTATCATTTAATTTAGATGTTCTGTCTCTTCCTTCCTTATTTTAAAATTTACCTGTCTCGGTCTCACGATCTAGGGTGTACTTGATAGTGTTTGCGGAACATTTAATTAAAGTATGCAGCAATTTATCAACGTCCAGCCAGGATCAAGTAAAGCTTTTATGCAAACTCTTTGCCATATTGACAATTCTCTACACTTTTTGGAGCGTGGCATGACAACAAAATTATAAATATATATAATGTTAAACACTGTTTTTATGAAGGTGTATTTGTGAAGTGCTATGAAATTGACTTCTTCTAGCATATATCGGTACCATATACCAGCTTCTTGCTAGATTCTTTCTGTATAGTTGAGACATTACAAGAGGCATTATAAGAGTTATATCAGAATCTAAATTTGATTAGTATGTTTATTCAAGCAAAACCCTTATAACATACCCTTGGTACAAGTATATGGGAATTCTAAAGAATGACAAGTATTCTATTCTTGACTCATTCAATTGTCAACAGGAAACAGTGAAATATCACCATAGTGTTGAAATTTACATTATGTAATAGCATGGAAGAATTAGCCCCATAAAATAGAAATAATAACAAAATATTCTATTATTATAACACTTTTGTGCAGTGCTGTATATGTTTGTTGTATCTTGACCATGGGCCATGTCTTCAGCTTTAAGACGGTTGAAGATGTGTACGATATGGAATGGCCAGAGTATTTCTTTTAGAATAACTGCCACGTTTTTGTTGTCTTTTTGTTTTTTTCCTGGTGTTAAGTTGCTTCTTACAACATCATAAAACTTTGCTCTACAGTTTCTTTTATGCCTTTGATTTATTTATTCTTTTCAGTCACGTCTTTATCCTTTGTGGTCGTGCTGACGTTTGTGAAGATAACAAATGGCGGCTACATAATTATGAAGTAAATACGAAGATCTCAACTGATTCATTCTGTAAAGTATTTCAACGATCTCATTTAACACCCAGTATACGTGCTTCTGTTATTTTCGAATGCACATTACAGTCAATACCGCATTAGAAGCTCTGGTTGAATGTACGTACTGATAGGCCTTAACTGATTAGAGATAAAATTTCCCGAAACTAATATAACAAAGTAACAAATACTGAATATAATAGAAGATTGAGTCTTGTATATACATTTATCACATTAAACAAATTGTCTGCTAAATAATTCAGAAGAATAAATTAGTAGCACGAATATTGTACAAATCCTATATAAACATACGTTCGATGATTAAGTACAAATAGCTTGTAACGCCATTCATATAACACACAATTCGCAATTTGGCTTATTTTTATTTGTCCATGTTTAGGTTTAACTGATAACAAGTGGAATTTCCCCGAAACCGGTATAACTCAGAGTCAAATGAAATATGAGCTTTATACTTTCATTTAGTATAACTTTAATGTTCGGCGGCATTAACTGCCTTTACGGACAACTTTCAAGCACGTTATACGTACCAAGAGATATTTGATCACTCTGACGAAGTCAGAAGCAACTCCCAAGCTGGAGTTTGCTGCTCTATTCTCATAAAATCAGAATATCTTCCCACGTTAAAACACAACTGACAAAGTGGATTTGAAGAGGCAGCGTGTGAAACTTACGAGTTAGTATTCCCGAAAAAGATTCTTATTAGCTTTGTATTCTTTAATTTTCGCTAACATTCAAAGGTATTTCTAAGCAAGCAAATCTAAAGCTAGTTTTTGGCCTATTGACACTCCAGCCTTTGCTCGTTTTTGTGATAGGAATGTCTTCATTACATTAGATAATTTTCTTTAACCGTCCACACAGTTACTCATTGTTGTAGAATTAATAACATCCATGTTCATGGAATACTTACAAATAAAAGGCTCAGATATTTGCCCTAGTTTCTTTATTGGTAGGAAAAAATATCTCGTAACCACTTACAAAATAACGTATTATCATAGAAAGTCACTTAAATGTCCCAGCTACACAATCTGAAGTAATGCTACTGCTCACACAATAGCACAAAGAAATTTTATAAGATGCCGGAACAATCCTGTAGGCCAAAGACTTCTTAACATAATTGGTTTAGAATGCACTCAGCTGTTTACTGTTGTCTGCCTTAATATTTGTGCCATCTAGTGAGTAAAATAAAAACTATTTTTAAAAGTAGTTCCCGCTTCCCTTATTAGATAGAAACATCATGTTTGTTTGTAGTGACTTGTGAATATTAACGCATCTTACTGTTGAAGCCAGTAACCAACTATAGGTATAATCTGCAGTAAGTTATGTAAAAACCTGTTAATTGCACAGTATCTGTTTTACGGTTTACACAAGTTTCAAACATGAAACTGGTAATATCACTGATATATTTCCTTACCGAGATAAAATTGGCTACTGATATCAACAAGCCCTTCTTGTTTTACCGAAATTCCAGGTTTATTAATTTTGTAAGCGAAATGTTAATAAGGATTTGAAATATTTTCAGGCAAAACATTATATAAGACGGAAGAGGTTTAAACAAAACACGGAACTTTCTTGTTTTCGACACATACAATTTAAGACAATTTGATTCACTTGTGATTTTAATAACAAAAATATTTTCAAAATAACGCAATGTCCACTAAAATTGTGACATGCTAACTGTACGTAATTTATTTTCGTAATATAAAAACGTTGTTATACACAACGTATTATAAAGATTCCAAAAACGCCACAAGAGGGGTAACCTCATTCAGGGCCTGGCATAGCCAGGTAGTTAAGGCACTCGACTCGTAACCTGAGGGTCACGGGTTCGAATCCCCATCACACCAAACTTGTTTGCCCTTTCAGTCATGGGGCGTTACAATGTTACGGTCAATCCCACTATTTGTTGGTAAAAGAGTAGCCAAGAGTTGGCGGTGAGTGGTAATGGCGAGCTGCCTTCCCTCTAGTCTTACAGTTATATTAGGAACGGCGAGCGCGGATAGTCTTCGTGTAGCTTTGCGCGAAATTCAAAACAAACCAAACCTCATTTATTGCAAATACGAAGCAGTAAGTTTAAAGCTAAACTTACCAAGTTTTATAATAATCATGAATTTATACACACATACAGTGTGTATGTGTATTTTATTCGTGTTTTGACACATAATGAGTTAGGTGTTGTTTTCCAGTTTTAAAATACAATTTATTTGTGAAAAAACAGCGTCTTATTGTATACATATGTACACTTGTATCTCTTATTAGAAAGGGTGCTCAAAAGGTCCGAGAAACTTAAGACTTACCAAGAAAAGGAATAAATATAGGGGACCTAATCACTTTTTAAGTGTGTGTGGGGGGGTTTGTAGTTACCCCACTGATACCTGACAATACTTGTTTCTAAAAATTAGTGAATTCAGTCATCATTCCTATATTGTCTTGATTCCATGAATTACTTTTTGTATCATTCTTGTTTGTTTTTGAATTTTGCGCAAAGATACACGAGGGTTATCTGCGCTAGCCGTCCCTAATTTAGTGTAAGACTACAGGGAAGGCAGTTAGTCATCACCACTCACCACCAACTTTGGGCTACTCTTTTACCAACGAATAGTGAAATTGACCGTAACATTATAACGCCCACCACGGCTAAAAGGGCGAGCATGTTTGGTGTGACAGAGATTGGAACCGGCGACCCTCAGAATACGAGTCGAGCGCTTTAACCACCTGGCCATGCTGGGCCAACGGGATTCAAACCCATTACTGCAGCTTGCGCATCTAGCGCCCTGACTACCAGTTATTTAAAGCTCCTAGTTTTTAATTGATAGGCTAGAAAGAAGGTAGTGACTTAACATCATCCATTGCAAACGCTTGGATCACCGTCTAATCGAGCAATGAAACGTATATTTTTTTTTTCCGGCAATACGTCCCGAATTATTAATCCTAAGATATACATCCATATAAATATTAACTCTAGGCCATGCCCAGACCTGTAGAAAAGCAAAGAATAAAACCTTTTTACATAATGGCTTTTTAAACTAACGTAACTAGATAAAACACTATAAATATTTACAGAACATCCAAGTATTCAGAGGTAATTTATATAGCGAAGAATTTTGAGAAACTTTGCCCTTTTAGTTTTGGTGTTATGGTCTAGTTTTTGTGTTGTTGTTTTACAACTTCGCAAATAATAATTTTGGAGTAAGTAAAGCAAAAGTTATCAAAAGATGAATAACTTCTAATGTGTTATGTACCCATCACCAATATCTAAATCCAATTTTTAGCGTTATCAACCCTACCGTTGAGACACTGGGAAGCTCTGCCAAAATATTATATACGGCTAAATTAGGTAGAGACAACCGTACAAAAATACAGATAAATATACAACTAAACTGTAGACGTAGAGATACATTGTATAGAAATTATATCTTACACATAGTAAAATCGATTGTTCTTATTGGTTTAAAGAGTTTCCCTTACAATTATGCCGTGAACTTTATTTACTAACAATCTTTCCAGAAAGTTTCTTGAAGTCCTGTTACGTCAGTTATTCATAACCTTATCACAGATTTTAATTAGAATAATGCCAACAGTTTACACTTCTGTCGAGAAGATTTACATACAATCCCGTCTTAGATACTTCTTGAAGTGCTATTTTGATTTTGATTTCATTTTCATCCTTATATCTGGAATAACAGACAATAATAGGGAAGGCAAATGAGTCAACGTCATCTATCTTGGACTACTATTTATCAACGAATAATGGTACTGATCAACACGTTATAATGCCTCCAAACCACGAGTTCCCTATCCACCAGGCCATGCCAGGTCTTCTATACAGGTATCTTACTAGCAACACTGTTAAATGTTTTGGTAAAAACCTTAAATAAAAAACAAACAATACTTCTCGGCTATTTCAGTTCAACTACCCCCAGACATTTTATATGTAATTATTTTCAAAGGTTACACTAATGATCCAATCAAAAGATTCATCGGCAATCGATTCAAGGTTTCAATCATAATTGCTCGTCAAAAGTTATAACTACCATCACAGCAAATTGCAATCTAAATTCATTCAGGGCTTTTCTTGTAATTCTGTCAAAGGTTCTACTTGAATCAGGCCACGATATGTACTTACGAGCTTGTAATTTTTTAACTGAGTTTAATTCAACCATGCTTACATGTCTTTTTAAAAAATTCTCAGCATTCTTATCTTGAATTGTATAAAAATCCAATCATTAGCTTTATTATAATCCATGAATTGCACTTACAATCTTTTCACGAGTCTCACCTGCATGGGTGAAAGTACTCCATTTGTAAACGGAAATCCGTCAAAATGGCCTTTCTCAGGTACGAGTATAAAGAATGGTTAAATTTTGTGTGAAGTAAACACGTTGCATTTTATTACCAGCAATTCTTTGTTCTCAACTGATCTAAATTTCAATCATTTTCATTCATACAAAGGAAGGGTGATAACTAGTTAATTCGGTGATATTTTTTTTTTACGTACAAATGAGTTTTTAAAAGTTAACTGGGCATACTTAAGTAAAATGGTTGAGTATTAACGTTTAAAAAATATAACTAGTCTCGTATGGTTACCAGGTTGGTCCATCTGGTAGCATGAGAAGTTGTGATTCCTGAGTTTCTTTACCTTTTGATTTCTACAAAGTAACGTTAAAATTTGATTCTGAGTTGTGCAAAAGGGCTCAGAATGCATATAAGAATATGTACAACCCTAAACAACTGGGGGCCTTGGTTGATTTAAACCTTCAATTAATAGGACACTTTCATATGCATGTGACTGGCAGTTTTTATTTTTACTTTCTGATCATTTTTGGGAGTTTAATGGTTTGTTTTTCGGGTATTAGCGCAAAGCTACTCAAAAGCTATAGGGCGTAGACAAAAAGTGGCTCCCCCTTGAAAATGGTAATCTATTACATCTTTTATCAGATAACAGAAAAATACGTAAAACTATACGTTTTTAGAACGTACTCGACGGGATCTGTTCAAATATGATCTCAAATCCTATTTTAACAGTGGCTTTCGAAAATACCTAAACTTTTCATGACTTTAGTTACATTTTTCCATAAATGGTGTTGTGAACCTGGTGTAGTTTCTTAGATTTTCTTATTCCACTTAGCCTACAAAATGATCAAACAAGTTTATCTTTTAAGGACTCCATAACTGTAGATATTTTTAGACATAATAGAACTGATGTTATGGTATGGCCAGGTCAATCACCTGATATCAATCTGATAAAAAATCCACGAGCTGAAATAAACCGATTAACGAAAGATCGCAACCCAAACCTGGATGATGAACGTTTTAAAGTGCTTCAAAGATCGGCAGTCAATCACTCAGGAATACCTATACAAACTTACTGAAAGCATACCACGACGACGTGAAGCAGTACTGAAATATAAGGGAATGCAGACTAAATATTAACTTGTGAAACTGATACGTGTTATTTTGGGTTTCACTTTTACGCTCGATAATACAGATAAACTTGTTTGATCGTTTTGTAAGTTAATTGTAATAAAAAGATCTAAGAAACTACATCAGGTTCACAACACTTTTTATGAGAAAATGTAACTAAAGTCATGAAAAGTTCAGGTATTTAGGAAATCCTGCTTTAAACTAGGATTTGAGATCATATTTGAACATATCTCGTCGAGTGTGTTCTAAAAACATAGTTTTACATATTTTCTGTTATCTAATAAAAGATATAACATGTTAACCACGTTTTCAAGGGGGAATGATGCTTTTTTTTATATATACACCTTCCGTACGTGCACTAGCTGTCCCTATTTTTGAAGTCAGAAACACCCACTGTCAGCTTTTGAGATACTCTTGTTAGAACAAGTACTGGGATTTGACCGTCATCTCTATCACGCACTCGCGGCTCCATAGGACGCGAAAAATAAGCCAGCAAATCAATAGTTCCCATGCTAAACACTTGAACACGTTCGACCTTGTAATTACTATTAGATTTTAATATCTCTGCTTACATCCTATCTGGACTTAAACGTTACGTAAAATAAATAAAAAAATCAGGTGCTTTGCTTACTGTACACATGAATATTACAGGTATGTATCATTCTTCTAAGAAAAAATAATAATTAATTTGAAATTATGCAGTAACTATTTAAAACATGTAAACAACGCACCAATCTCATAGTAGAAAGAAAGCACCAATTTTGTGTTGACAAATCTGAACAAAAACCAACCAACCATAATTTACAACAACAACAATGTACATAGAATTTGACATATCATAAGGCAATAACGTTATATTGGTTTATGCTAAAACAGTATAAATGAAGACATACGAGTACGAAAATTGTAGGTGTCCAACAGTTGTATTACTATTTATACATTTCTTGCAGGATCGTTTGTTGAAAATAACATCTTACTGGCTAAAAATAAAATAAAAAATTCCCAAAGCAGACATGACAGTTTTATACAAACAGCTCACCAATGTTTAATGGAGACGTCACAATCGACTAGGATAACTTTCATACACCCCAGCCATATAGATCTATCGCTTGTGTTGAATGACAGCACAAAACAACCCAGTCGACCTATCACTGTTAATCTTGTATGATTTAAAAACAGGAGAAAAAAACACTTTAGAAAAATAACGTATTATAAAATGTTCATAAATGTATTGAAAAAATCTAATGGTAACATTTAAAAGTCGACAGGAAATCAAGCCGTTATCATACACACTACCTTTTCATACCTACACCTAAAATCTCCTACCATCAAAACCCTTCAGGTGAAACTCACCAATAATTAACAAGAAAAATTATCTTCGCGCATGCGCCAGTTATGGAGATGCAAATACGTGACAGCACCTACTTCCTGTATGGAAGATTTCATAATAGGTTGTGTTCACAAAACAGCCTTACAGAAGGCTTGTATTCCTCTGAAACATTTATGCAACAAAAGAGATACAGCCGTCGGTGCTTTTGAATGTACTTATTAACCGAGAGAAATGTTACAACAGAAAGATGACACTGATGTACCGGAAGTACTTTCCTTTAGTCACCACTTAATGTGTTTCTTTTCTCGTCATAACACCCTTGTATCCTTCTGGCAATTTGAAACCATGTTAAATAGTTGCAAATTTGTGGCTATTTTTAATTTTGACGCTTTTAGAGGAAACAAAACAGAAATTACAAGTAACCAAATATGAAAATATGGATAATGAACGTAGATATAAAGATAACACCGACCTTTCCCTCGACTTCTCGCTTCGTCTGTTACTACGGTAACAAGGTTAGCAATGCGGCACTGCTAGTTACCAATATAACAAATACTGCTGTAGCGCTGCATATGCACTGTAGTCACTTCAAGACGCTGATCCCGAAAACATCTTGTACCACGCGAACGCCAGCGCCAGCAGAAAAATACCCATGGACGCCTTGTTCACGTGATAAAGACATGAACCTTTACACAGACAGGTCGAGACAGTTGGACCAGAAAGCTCATCATCCTGATGTTAAATAAGGTCATGTGTTACTATGGCAACCACAAAAGCTGCTCACCTTAACATCAGATTCCCTTCAATATATGCAAAATGAGGTTAAGACTTTCATTATGTAGCTCTACCTGCTGTCCGACGTATCAAACTTATCGCACTGTTGTAACCTATCAAATACCACTCCAAAACATTTGTTAAATTTTGTGTGTGAGTACTTATTTTTCTGAATGATTTATGACTGCTCACAAAATTACAGCTCATCAAAACTTAATACAATTTAGGAAACAACACATTAGTAAAAATTATTCAGACAGAAATAGATTACGCGAATTGATAAATACAATTAAAATTTGTAGTGGTAAAAATAATAGTTTTAATAAAAATTATAAAACTGAAATTTTGTAGATGTTATTAAAATACATGCAGGTATAAAGATATTTCGCAATGGACGTTTTACTTTCATGGAAAATTACCGCCACACAGTGTTCAAGACAATTAACTAAATGTCAAGTGTTCCCCTACTCGCTCCCGGTGGTTAACAAGCCAAGCAGTACTCCTCTCTGTTTGACCAATCAACTTTCTATGTGTTCAACTTATATGCGATGTAGCCACATTTAGGTAATTGGCTTCAGAGAGGCAAGCCTACAAGCATTCAGCCAACCAAATATACGAGGAAGAGGAAAATGGCAAGTTTTCGCGCTGCGCGCCAATTTCTAAAGATTTGCGCCACGTGCTTTTCCGAAGAGCACGTGGCACATGCGCATGAGCAAGAATTGTGAAAAGTAATTATGTAAGGACCTGGCGTATAACTATTTATTTAATTTAAACAAAAATAGAAAATGAATTTGTTTTTGTAACTACTGGGTATAAGTGTCCAAAAATATGTTGATCCTAAAATATTATTCTATTTACAGTTGTTAAATAATCAAATGCATAACTTTTAAAACATAAAAATCGTTGTTCTTCGAATACTATGGATTCGATATAACGGTCACTAACCCGAGTGACGCTTAAAATTTCAGAATCATTTCTAAAGATATCACATAATATCTTAAATGAACGACAACTTTCTTAGACGTGCGTTAGTGGCTTTAAATGGGGAAGTCAAATATTTATGTACTTTCTTCAAAACTTGTAATTACAACAATCACACATCCATTTCCAGGCTTAGAAAGTCCACCTAATAAAATTTTAGTCAGTCCCTAAATTCCACATAAAAATTCATTTGCCCAACTGGAAAACAATGTAGCCTAACATCACAACAGCACATGCTCTAAATTTGTAACCAAGTGTAAAACAGCGTACTTTGAACGAAACTATTCTGTTAGCAGAATTGGAAAAGGGGTAAATCTCAAATATACACCTATTACATGTTAATAGAAATGATAACCCCTAATAATGATATGCTAAATAGCCTATGTTTATGGTAAATATCAGTAGAGCCTAAAAAGCATATGTGTCTCTATTTTTCTCTAAATTATTCAAATAAAAGTTAATCACCCTACTAGTAATTGTGATGGATTCAAGAGATGAAAACAGTCTAATGATGAACAATACAACCAAAGAAATAATTAGTTTTTGACACTCACCCACCTTCTCAGTTGAGTCTTAGTATTTCAATAACAAATGTTTACAATTGTACAAAACTTCTACCTTCACGTTATTCAATATATATATTTTTTTATTTGTTACTTCTGCAATTATGTTGCAATCATGAATATCAAGCTATTTAAAAAAGGATAAACAGAAAATAATACAAATATGCAAGATGTATCAATAGAATATTGAGAGAATGGTACATGATAAGTAAAATAAAACTTTTTGATTCTAAATGATATTATCAAAATCAGAATCAAAAATAAAATTATTAAACAAGAACAACTTAATGCAGTTATATCACAATTTCAAAACAAAATTATTTAATAATTAGTATATATTAAAAGAAAATTATAAGACTGATAACATACACACATTTACTTCTAGGAGTAACATAGGGAACCTTTTAGTTTACTTCTTTATAAGAGTTTAGAAATTAATAATAGAAAGCTAATAATAGAGATATTAGAAAAACATTATCTCTGATTCAAAATTTCTTTAACGAATAACAGGTATGTTCGCTCTCTACCAATGCACTAACAGTTGAATTTCTAGCATAGTTGTAACAAACTCTCTCTCACAATACAAAATCCATAAAAGTGAAAAACTTGCAGAATATTTCAAAAATTAAAAGTACATTTAATTCTCATGTAAGTTTACATTTCTTGCTAACTTATAAAAATTTTAAACCACTACACATTTAAGCCAAAAACTTCACAATTTTGTTATGCATATTCCTATAAACTTGGTTTGACACAAGTAACCAGAATAAAGCTAAGTGAATAAGAAAAGGATGCTATTAATCTAACTTGACCTTTGCACTAGCATATAAAATAACAGCTTCTTTGTAGGAAATATCAGTATACATCTATACCATTAATCTGCTTCAGCCCTATGTGCATAATTATGGGGTCAAAGTGCATGTAACAACTTTTTACAGAATGTCATTTAACATGGTATTATGCATTTGATGTTAGAGTTACCAATTATACATTTTACCCTACACTGCTGATTCAGTAACAGTCCATGGTGAAGGAAAGTTAACACCAGATACAATACAGAAGGATAATGAATAAACTGCAGATTTGCATTTCAAAGGTTCTATAGATTATGTAAATCTAACATGCAAAGTGTACAAAAGTATTCTTAATCTTCACATGAACAAGGTTAATTAACAACCTTGTTAATTCAGATATAGATCTTGAGTGTATCACATCTAAGTTTTTGTTTTCAACAGATTTGTAAATTTTAATAAAAGTTTGCCACAATTCATGTAGAAATAGATAGAACATTTGGAATTATAGTCAACATTCCTCTCCAACAAGAAGTTAAATGCACATTTGATTAATATTTCTTGAAAATCATCTGAAGCTCATTATTTGTACCATATAACAATATCTTTATAACACTCATAAAAAATGGAATGTGCTTCTCATTATACTATCCACCTAATATAACATCACTTCAAACCATCTCTCTGCTAACACTAATTTATCACCTACACTTCAAATTAGTGACAGTTTTCATTATCAAATAAATATTTTTATAAAAAATGAATTGTTAAAAACAAACTTCTATTATGTAACTCTTACAATACAAATTATGCATTCAATCTGGTAAAAAATAAACTGTATTTTTATAAATACTTACAGAAAGTGATTTAAGTTAACAATAAGCTCTAATTTAAATATCTTAAGACATTTATCAAAATGTTTCCTTCTATCTCTAATTTTTATATTTCAGGTAAAGTACTTTCAATATTACAAAACATCTGTAAATTTCCAAATTTCAACTTAATACAAACTCTTAATACTTAAAAAATTCTAGATAGTATGATAACCTAGTTAAAATCAGAATACTTATTTCTTAATATACCTAACACATTGTATACTAACATGTAAAAATACATCATCATTATATAACTTCAGCTTCTTAATATAATCAGCCTTGAACATTTTAAACTGCATTTGGTTAAATTTTATATGCTTGGAAGCTAGTATAACTAATTTATTAATCACTGTTGAAATTATATTTTGAAAAATTTCTATTTCATAATTAGTGTTAAGATTGGCATGATTTTATGCTATTATGTCAATTGGTATTCTTACTGGAAAGACTGGTCTTAACAGGTTTCCTATCAAATGAAATTTTAAGTTTTTTTCTTGAAAAGTAATATTTTTTATTTCATGTTTACTACAAAATAATTATGACATTCAAGCTACACAACAATATCCTTCAAAGTTTTTTTTTTTTTTTTTGTAATATATGCAGACTTTTCTTCCAATGTATTATTGCCCTTTCAAACTAAAAGTTTGTCCTTTTTAAACAAAATAATACCCTTTCTGTTTTACTTTTCAGTCATTAGAGCTTTAAAATTATTAATCATAAGTCTTTAATAATTTATGTTTAAACAATACATCAGTACATTATTCTATGAAATACTGCATGAACAATTCCAAACTAACAATTTTTTCTGGATTTTTTTCTTCAGGATTACAGATAGCTCAAAAATTGTGTATCATTTCTGGAAAGAATGGTATTAACAGAACCATTACAAAGGTTCAGAAAAAAATCAAATCAATCAACATATTTAATACTTGTTTTGATTTATGGTTTTTTCAAAGTATCTGCTTTTGTAATGCTTCAAAAAACAAATATCAAAAATGAAACTTATTCACTTGGAAAGCTTATGTGAACATTAGAAGTGAAGAAACAAAAACTTGCAAGTGATTAAATGTACATTACCAATATTAGGGTTGAAAATAAAAGCCTAGTTTGTATTCAGATAATATGATGTACAGTTTTTGATTTTTCCTATAGATAAAACACTTATATTTTCCTTACTAATATTTCTATTTCCATAATAAAAGCTTCTAAAGTATACAAATCTACACAACTGCAAAATACTGCAGCATACTATAATATCACAGTCTTTTTCTTTATAAATTTCACTCTTCATTTTCTTACAGTGTTGAAACATAGAAAGTTCAAATTTTCTACACTCATAATGAGTATGGTTTTAGCTTGCACAATTTCTACAGGATTCACATTAGTAATTATTTACACACACACATTTTGAACATTTAATTAAAAGTAGTTTGAAATTTTGTTTTGACTGCAGTTTTATTTTTAATTTTCACTAAAATGTTTTCAAGTTCTGTATTACACTAGTATAATAAATCAAACTGGTGAAAAGCTGTATGTGGTAGTTTTTTATGCTAAATAATTATCAATATGTTTTGTCTTTTTATCCACAAGAATGAAACTTTCTTAATAAATAACATTCCTATCATTATTATAAAATGTTACTTTGAAATAAAAGGCCTTAATATGATTTGGTGCATATAAAATAACAAAGAAAGATTGATCATATACAATAAAACTTTTTCAAAATGATTTCATATTTTTCAAATTAATTATACCTTCCACTTTTTTAAAATAGCATTTTTTATTTTTATTTATAATATAAATTCTCCATTTTTACTATTTCTTCCTTTGTAGAGATGTATTTTTAAGATTTTTTTCATATATAAAATTGTGGTAATGTAGATTATTAAAATTATAGACACCAATTACTGCTGTTGAAGTAACTTGCAGTTGAATGTTGGAATTCAGAATGTATCAAGCCACTAGATTAAGAGGATTCATACAAGTATTCTAACACATACAGCACCTCAATACTTTGGTAAAAAGACTAAAAACTTCCCATAAGTTGCTAACCTTATCAATTAATACTATAAAATTTGACTGAATTACTTATTTTAGATTTGATATTCCTTTTATTTATGTCTGTACATTACACTGTGCTGGAAATATTTGATATTTTTATCAGAAATAATTAAACTTGATACTACATACCACAACTTAATATCCAAAATAAAATGACTAAAGAAAAAACTGTTTTATAAATTCAATCCACATTATTACAAAGAGAGTACACATAAAAGTTAAAAAAATAAATCACATTATACCTTTAATCAAGTGATAAAAGGCTAAGTATATAATTTAAATTGTACTATGAAAGCTACGCTGATGGATTTTTTGCTTCTCATTTTGATGACTCAGGTTTCACTCTTTTTGGGTTGTTGCTTTGTCTCAGTATATATATACACATACACACACATATATGAGGAAAATATTTACAAAACATGTATTACAGAAAAATTATGATATTCTACCATTACAGTTAAATAGAATCATTCATATTTCTGCTACTCAAAATAATTTCATTGAGTTTGTTGAGCATTACAATGAATAAAAACCTCTAACACATGGTCTTGAGCTGTTTTTACTTTAGGATCTTCATTCCTAAGGAACATTGCTATACTTACATACATTGACTCTTTAGTATTATACCTATACATTTTCTACATTCATAATACACTTCTAGCATTACAAGTATAGAACTATTCACCATATATTTGTCTGTTCTTGTGAAATATAAACACAGTAAATATAGAAGTTCCTTTTACAGTCCTTTTATTTAGTATATTTCTTTATGTTGAAAAATAAATTCTAATTATATAAATTTCCTTTCAGCAGTAAGAGTAAACATCAGAATTTAATTTTGTAGTAAACACAATATTGTTTGAAACTGTCTTTTTACCACCTTATTTTAAATACATAATTAATAACCATCCTTGAAAAAGCCCTTTCTTCAATGTACAGGCTATATTTTGTGCAAAACATTTTCAGTTGAAATTAGTAAGTTATTTTCATATATAACTTACATAACAATATAATGAACAAAATGCTCTAAAATATTAGAATAAATTTCAATAGTCTTTTTTACTTATATAATATCCATGAAGTAATAACTTCTACAAGTAGAAATGTTAAAATTCTACAATAAGATTCTTTCAAATGTATAAAATATTTTATCTTTAAAAAATTGGATAATTTCTCCAATTCTGATCCTTAATGATTTTACAATTTTTATTTAAGATTAGAAATAAAATAATTTATTTTAATGTGTTATATCAATTGTGTTTTTCCAGATATCGAATAACATGAATTGGAAGTTTTCATAATGTCCTTTGAATAACCATAATAGGTTTGATATGGACATGGATATTTCAATCAATACTAATGACTTGAAATTCAGAAATTTGGGACATATTTCATTTTTAGTAAATGGTTACTCTTTAATAAAGTGTGTTTCGTTCATAGAATGTTTTTGAAGCTGCTTTATACTTTCACCAAACAAATTACAATATAAATGTAAAATTTGTTTAATAATAACATCAGGGAATAAATTACTCATCATAAAAATGTTATTGCCAACAATGAAATCACTTAAGTAATAGTGAGGTGCATATATGAGTATACAGCTTAATTAGTAACAAATGCTACAAGACCATTATTAAAAACTGAAATCAAGTTACTGCAGTAATATACAAGATAAACTACCTAATGTTTTTCCTATATTAATTCCAAAGTTTTACACACTATCATTTCATTTTGAAAAGGAACTAATTCAATAGGTTCTATAATATTTCACAAAACATGAGAATGACATTTGGAGCAGAGTAAAAGTTCAAAATTTTAAGACATAAGTAGAATAATAAACTATATATATATAAATGCATATTTAAATAAAGTTTTTATATATGAGAATAAATGAACATCTTTGTTGCTTATTCATGATGTATGTAATGATACTTTAAAAGCTACTTGCTAAATGATTATTGTATCAGTATGTCTGCAACAAACAAGTGAATTCTGTTTTTTTTAACTCTGTCATAAAATATTTTCCCTGAGAATTTGGCTGTAAAATCTTAATTTGCAATAAATTTTACAGTATTCTTCTCTCTATAATCATATAATAAACTATCTTAAAAATATATTCTGCAATTCACATGCATATCTCAGAAATATGAAGCAGTTACAACTAATATAACTGCATTTTACTTTATAATAGCCTGCTTGAATTAACCAGTACTTTTATATAAATGTAGTCATCTATTCATAAAGCATGATCTTCTCCCCTGGATAACAAATCAATAACAAAAATTTCATGATGTTAGAAAAACATGAAAAAAACACATCAGTTCAAGAAGTCTTGATAGAAATGAAACAAAAACCATACAATCTAAGCACTTTCCAAAGGTAGACCTTTTTTCCTCAGGGACAAACTGGGAGTTCCAGTTTTATAATAACATCAGTTTTATAATAATTTAGACTCTGAAACATATATAAACAAAGTTCCAGTTTGTCTCTCAAAATGCTTTTGCTCAGAGGTACAGACTAGTTATTGGCTAATAACTATGACAAAATAGTCAGTGTTTTTGTTTTTCCTATTTGCTTATATATATTGAAACTTTAGTCGTTTATACATGACATACAACTTTCTTTCCCTTCAAGTTACAAGTTTAACCCCTGATACATTTTCCATTTATATTCTTTTGAGTTTTACATTATAATCAACATTTGTACAAATTAATTGTACAACTTCTACTTGCACATAAAAGTTAAAACAATTACGATAATAATTTCTACAAAACAAAGTACCACCAAGTACAATGGTTTTGCTTTCTTTTTTCAGTTTGACTTCTTTTGCTAAGAGATCAACTTCAATCGTTCAAACAAGGTAAAAAATATATATTTTTATATTTACATTATAATTAACATATTACAAAAATGTAAAATCAATCTTTGAAAATTCAATTTATGTATCCATTCACTAATTTGAACAATAATAAATTTAATAAAATTATTTGTTGTACACATGCATATGTAATTCATACATGTGCCATATGATTTTAGACTCTGAAACATATATAACAGAAATAATATAAGTGGTTAAACAATAACATGTATAAAAAAAACCTTTTAAAGTTAACTAACTTTGCACAGCTTCAGTTGTTTGTTCCAGTAAGATGTTTTGAAGGTGCAAGTGTAAAGAAATAAATTATCTAATAAACTAATCATCTGGTCTACTAAGCTACATTAAATTTTGTTGATGTGAATTAGTTAATGTTATTGGTATAATACACAGGTATAGATACATCTTTTTTCCATGATAAATGGCAAATTCATGTATTCAAAAAGAAATATTGAGGACAAAAGGCAATTTCAATATTCCTCACTCTGACTGGTTTTATTGCATATAAATATCTTCAATGGTCTGCTAGTATGTAATCTTTTATATTTACTTGTATTTTGAAAAGTACAATACCAATGCCTGAAAACCACAAAAAACAACACACGTAGCATAAACAAATAATTAATCTTCAAACAAAACAAAAACTAAAAACAGGTTTTACTAAAACTTCTTTTGATTAGTATAACAAAATTATGATTAATGTTTATGTACAGTTAATTAAGTTTCACAAAGTGCTGTTTTCAAAATAGCATTATTAGCATAAGCTTCCATATCATATGAAAGTTTGTAACCACACCTTTTGGTAACATTTTTCATATTCACCTCATGAAAACAACTTAAAGTCTGAAATTAATTTGAAGTTTCAATGAAATGTTATTTTCAGACAACATTTCTTCATGTACTTTAGGAAAATAACAACAATGGCTGTATTAAAACAATTTGTTTAAAAAATATTTCCTTTTGATCATAACATAGATGGAGGTTACCTAGGATTTGTACTTATAAAATATATGGACAACAAGGAACAACTGATTCTTCAAAGCTATCCTCATACACAGACACCCTTGAGATGCAAAATATAAAATCTAACTTTTGTTTTTCAGAAACTTATCAATTCTCCTTTTAAATTTTCATAAAGTGCCAGTTTTTACTAATGACAATGTATCCCATAGATCAATCAAGCTGTTAGAAAAATAAAACTATTAATTGGAGTTTGGTCATTCTAGCCCAAATCTTAAAGTCAAACTGATGTCTCCTCATACTATTGTCTTTAGAATGCAGTACAAAAAATAAAAAAATAGATCTTTAATTCTCTAATCCTCCAAAAATTACATAAATTTCAATATCATCTCTTACCCTAATTTTTCCAGCCTAAAATAATTTAAAGTATCAATTTATTCTCACAAAATAACTTTCATTCTCAAAATCATTCCAGTGGCACTCCTCTGGACCCTTTTATCCTTGAATAAGGAGATCAGAATTGTATACAGTATTTTAAAAATGACCTAACTATTGTATACAGATAAGTAACTTTTTTACCTGTAAAAAATATGTCTATAAATATATTTTCAAATTCTATTAACTTTGCTATTAAGCAACACAGAACTGCTGAAGGCTTGAGTGACTTAATCACCACTATGTGTAGATTATTTTCTTCAGTCACAATATTAAGTTCTTATCTATATTATATACTTTACCTAAATTAAGATAATTCAAATGAATTACTTTGGACTTACTGTAATTTAACGTCATTTGCCAAACATCTTTAACCAATTGATCCAAATCATCCTGTAGTGCCTCAACATTCTCAATACAGATATAAAAATCCCAGATTTTAATTTTATCCCTAACTTTTACTATTTCACTATTTATGCCCTTATCAATATCATCAATGTAAATAATTAACAGCAAATTCCCAAGCATGGACTCCTGAGCCACTCAACTAATAACAAGAGTCCATTTTAAATTGACACAATTAGTAACATTTTGTTTTCTTCTTATATAACCTTCCTACTATTTTTGGCACACATTATCAAAAGATTATTGAATCTAAGTACCCTGAGTCTACACCCTCTCCATCATCCAAATAATATCTAACATCCTAAAACAAAATTACTAATTAGTGAGGAAAAATTTCCCATTAATGAATCCTTATTCATTTTCTGTTATATTTAATTAGAAAATTTTGCAAATTTTCTATCAAATTCTTTACAAGTTTTCTCTTAACAAACATAATACAAACTATTCTATAATTTCCAATGCAACTCTTATCACACCCTATATAAATAACAGTAACATTAGCAACTTACCAATCTTCAGGCACTTGTCCATTGTTCCTTTACCTATAAAAAAAAAAAAAGAAAGATGAAGACTTACATACTTAATCTTTGACCTCCTTTAAAGCTGTGGAAAAACAATCTTATCCTGGTGTTTTCTTCTTTATCTTCCATTGTAAATGCTCTAAATTTTGTTACATTCTCCTCATTGGCATAGCTATCCTGTTAAACTCAATCACTACCATACAATCTTAGTTTAAACTGTCTTTAATGAACTTCTTAACATTTTGCTATCTAACCTTCTTAAAAGGAGCCCATTTGTAAAATATAATTCACTCTTACCCTGAAAACTATCCCATAAATCCAACTAGTCCACCCAACTGTTGTTCTAAACACATCTTTCATTTAAGCTTTGTTTCCTACTACATAGCTCATTCCCGCACAAAGTCCAAAGCAGTACTTTCAAAAGGGCCACATGTTATTTCTATCTTTAAATTTCTGAAATAGTTCTTTATATTTCTTGAGCAGCTCTTCTACTTTATAGCTTCTAACATCATTTTCTTCTACATGCACTACTAAAAGAGAATGCTCCTCAGTGCCAGCAACAAAACAGTCAACATGTTCTATGATGTTCTCTACTTTAACACCTGGCAAACAAATTCTAGACTTAGTCTTTCTGTATTTCACACTACATGTTTTCTGTATAAGAGAGTCCACATCATGTACATCTACTGATTATAACCTGATAAAGTACAATAAACATTTAACATCATCAACACAAGATCTGTAGTATTAAATTTACTTATACTGTATATGTGATGAATGCCATATACATATGTTAGCTACAACTTCCATTTATATAAAACATTATATACACCAAAACATTACTAACGTTGCACTAAAAATGTATCTCTGAACATCTGGTATGGGTATTAACACTTTTATTGATAACCAAAGAACAAAGTTTTGACCTTCCTAGGTCATTGTCAGGTTAACAAAGACAGTTTGCAACTGACTGTTGCCAGGCACATCTTAGGGACAAGAGTATAAATGGGTACGGGATTGTAGGGGGCATTGAAGTTGTACATTAGGTTATTAATTAGTATAGGTATAAGGGTGTTTCTTTATATTGGTTTAATTTTTGGTTTTAGTTGTTATATAAGTAGGACTTCTTTTCAATAATGATGTTGCACTTAGTGAATACAAATGGTACAAGAGAAACTACCAATCAGTTATTTTTTACATAGCATATATACATATAGGTTCATGCATGCCAAACAGTCAGATTAACGTTATCACAATTACAAAACACATGTTTCCTGGTTTTCTTCACAATGGAGGTTTTAACTTATTTGCAGTATTAATTAGATATTTTCAAGCACTGATAATGATTAGTGGTCTTGCATATTAAGCTACTCCATGATTCAGTCTCATTTTGAATAAAGTTTTTAATTAATTTGCAACATGGTTAAATACCAACAAATAACTAGACTTAAATGCTTTTTATTTTCTTGGGAGTTAAAACTTCTAAAAATTAACTGTTAGATAAATAAGGAAATAAATGAACAATAAGGCAAGGTAAAAAAAAAAAAGACAACAATTACTGAGATTCATAGAATCAAATATGTGGTAATAATGCTAAAATGTCCATGTCAAAAAATAACTAAGATAAGAGTTCATGTATGTATTTAAATAAAAGTCAATATTGTAGTGACTTGTTAAGATTTTCCAAGAGTTATTTTAGTGATTATGCACAAAAAATATTTCTTAATTTATATTCTTTACTAACATAATTTGTCTACTAGATTCCTATTTTCATGTTTTTGTTAAAATATTATACAGACATTTTTATTTTAAGAGTTTCCTTCAAGGTTTTTCAATACAACTAGGCTCTCCAGAAGAGAAATAAAGTTTGCAATCAAATGCTAGTCTGTGTATCATTTTGATACAGTATATCCGTGTATGCCAACATGGAATTTGTTTTACAGACCAGGTTTCATTTTTTGTAATAACTTACATTTTAGTTCTGATATATATAGTTAAAATTAATTTTCATCAAAATTTATTAATTACTAATAACCTTTAATTTTAGTGCTTTTTTTTTTTTATAGTGTTATTGGATACTTAACATGTTGAAACAGAGATGTAACACAATGTTAAGTATGGCTGTTTAAATGAGTCTTATGTACACGAGCATGAAATTGATATATAAACTGGTAAGGAAAACTATATTACTTGAAAGAAATACCTAACTTAAGATATACAGGAATAGAAAAAAAATTGAAAATGTTGAATCTGTAAAGTAATATATCTGTTTAAAAGTTCATTTCCTTAACTTTCTAAAATTTTTAATTCAATCAATTACTAGTTGTTAGTTGAACAAAGAATTAGAAGGAATCTGATTGGAATGTTTAAGACTAATGGAATTTAATAGTGTGGGTACACCATTTTTTCTTTTAAACTTTATTGTTAGAATACAGTCTGTCAAAGAACATATTTAACTATTATACAATAAAATACACTTTATCAGAAAACAAGAATAATTTTAATCTTGACCTTCTAATGTTGTGAACCAGTTATTCTAAATAACTGAGGAAGATAAAGTATATGTATTTCTTAACTTTCCATAACATAGGAAATCATAATTTTAAAATACATTTAATTTTTAAACTGTTCAATTTTGACTATGGTATTACCAAGTTAATATTCTATAAATTTTGTTTTACAAATTCTCTAACATTTCTGAAGCTACTGAACCATGTTTGTTATAGCAATATATAAATTATTTATCAAAAAATCATTACATCACATACTCATTTATTCATTTGATATTCATTTGCAAGTACTATATATATATATATATATATATTATAGATTTCCCTTCCATCTTCATGTTGAACAAGTATTGAATATATTATGCTATGATCTACAGACTGGAAAAAAATTAAGCACTGAAAGAAAGAAAATAGATACTACCTGGAAAATGAAACAAATATGGGAATTGTTTTTCTGGGTAGTTTGAGTCCTAAATTTTCGAAAGTTTGTTCAAAAGATGAAAAATTCAATAGTCTTTTCAATTCTACTTTACCTATGGATCTTGTAAATATAATTTGATGTAATGTTAATTAATAAAACACTTTGCAGAAAATACCAGTACATACGATCATGATATTTGTGGTTCATGGTTGCCTACCACCTTTACTTGAAGGAAAATAAAACAAGTTAAAGAAAGCCAGAGAACAGAATATTATGCAAGAAATGGCCAACGTAGTAATAATATAACACGTAACCAATACAATATTAGTATTACTGTAACAGTACAAGTAATACTACACCAAACTGCTTGATACTGAACGGCTGATTTTATCTTAAAGCCAGTATGAATAAAACAAAAAAAAACTATTGCCAAAGCTTTTATGATCCCATAACTACACTAATAACGCAAAATAATGTGGATATAAATATTTCCTTACCAATATCACAATTTCTTGTCCAATTACAAAATAAATCACTTTATTTTTCTCGTTGCAAAAAAAAAAAAAAAAGAGTTTTCATGTGGAATGTTTCAGCTGCCCCCTGCTCTCTAAAAAAGGCCCAATGTTATTACTTAACAAATTTAAATGTGTTTATTTAGTTGAATTTACTCCATACGTTTCTTTAACAGAAAATCGTTGTTGTTAATTAGTACAATGGCATTCCTATGTCACCTTTTCCGTTTCTTTTTTTCTTTATTTTATAGTGTTGTCATTATTAGTTTTAATATAGATCTGAGTTAATTATTTTTACGGGAATTATTGAACTCGGAATAAAACCTTGAGTGTCCGAGGTACATTTTGCATGAGGATTGTGAAAAATAAATTTCATAAACAAGTTAAACACAATTCAATATTACTTATTAACCACAGTTTGAACAATACACAAATAAAGGTGACAGGTAGATAATATACAAAATAGTAATTTTAATATTTCGAATAAGTGTAAACTAATGTCGATGATTTTTTATATGGCTGAGCAAATATTTGTGAAAGAGCAAACTGTAAAAACATGTCAATAAGAAATACAAAATAACATATTTAAATGAAATGATTACATTTGTCGTTATTGTAGGGATTAATTTGCAAATATGTGTTTTTGAATAATACATCTCAATCTTTATTATTTTGTCATAGCTGGAGAGCCTAAGAAGTTGCACCCATTTGTCCACCCTTAATCTGGACGTGTGTACTGTTACTTAGCATAATATCATATTGTTATTTTGTAAACTATTCTTAGACCAATTTTAAAAGATACAGTGTAAGATTTTAATATAAATGTTTCCGAATAATTCTTTTAGCTTATTACTTTACTATATATCATCAATTACTTTTAATTCTTCAATTCCTTTTTATAAGTTCAGCTCTGAGCACTTGCCATTGTTTGATGGAGTATATAAATGATGTAACCATTTATTAATTAAAGGGCTTGGCCAAGTTATTCTTACATTTTTGTATGAATGTACTTTCATCCTTTATGAAATAAGCGATATAGATTAAATGATAACTTGTCAGAATACAGCTTCCAACAAAGTTTGTAGCTTTATAATTGTAACTGTGTTAACTCTTTCAAATAGCAGAAGAAAGTGATACTAAACAAACTATTAAGATTCACTCAAAAGGTATTGAGCATATAAGAGCATTATACTTTTATTTTTAAATCACAAATAATGGATATAACTGTGTATTTCGAATGAATCGATTTTATTTTTGTCAAAATTTACGAGATTGACAGTAAACTATAACTACATGTGAGAGAGAAATAAAAACATTTTTGAAATGTTCAAACAATTATGGATTTTCCAAAAAGTATAATAATTTAGAAATACATACAATGATGTGACAGAAAATGAAAGAGTTTGTGACAGCAACAGGTAAGAATTTTAATAACGTAAATATCAACTTAAAATTTTTTCCCTCATTAAGTAATAAATTAGTACAAGTATACAAGAAAGCTGAAAATAATATTTTAGATGCTACAATTACTATCTATTCAAAAGGTACGAAAGTACTGATGAATAAGTCCTATAAATGATTCAAGAAAATTTGATATTTGGTAGTATTTTATCAAAGCCATTGATACACTGAGTTCATCTAGAAACTTTGTAAGATACACCCATTTAATATCACATGTTTTCGAGTTATTTTATGCTATATATACACAACTGTTTCAGTTTAATTTAAATGTGAAGGTTAAAGTTAGTTATTTTTAGAAGCATTGGTTGTCGTGGGTTTGTTTACTAATCCTTTATGTAGTTTGCTAGTTATGCGTTGGTAACTTTTCTATTATTGCATCATGTTATTAGAACCTTCTGAGTTTTTTTATTGTTTTAATGAGATTTTTCTGGATTTTTGAATTTTATTAGGCTTTACGATTCTTATATTTATAAATTAGAGTTGAACTATAAAAACTAACTAGAATTTAGTAAGATTGGGGACTAAAATTGTAGCTATTAGCTCTTGATTTAGAATAACGTTAGATTAGGCTTAGTAAATGTAATGGTTTTGTAGGCTTAATTATAATTCATCTTGCAGTAAGATTGTAAGACAAATTAAACGCATTGTTTTATTTAATAAGTACAGTTTAAAACGAGTTAATTGTCAAACATAGGCTTAACAGTGTTAATAACAGGCTATTGGTATTTAATCATAGTATCGAGTGTTAACTTGAATTCTTCAAATAATACTACGGTTAAGATTAATTCAAGGGTTAAGCGTTTGCAGTTTGTTAAGTATGATAGGTGCAATGAGTGGGTTTTATTTGGGAACTCTGGACTACTATACTCTTTTATATAGGTTATTTAATAGGGAGAGATTAGTAAAGAGAGGGAGAGGAGTGGCTTTATATGTAAAGTGTGAGTTATATCATGTTGAAGTTGAGAACATTAAGAAGGTTGAATCCATTTGGGTTTGTTTTAATGAATATCAAGGGAAAAAAATCTTCTTAGTAGGAATTTATTACAGACCACCAGATGAAACTGATAAAATTAGTGAGAAACTTCACAGTTTGATTAAGATTTCAGCTGTAAATGAAGTTATAATTATGGGTGATTTTAATTTCAGACATATTGATTGGGAAATGATAGCGTCAAACCACTTTCAAGTGAGAAAGGTTTCTGGAAACTGTTCAAGATAGATTTCTTCACTAAATGATTAAGGAACCTACTATAAACGATTCTATTTTAGATCTATTGTTAACTTCTAATATAAAAATGGTTAAGAGGGTAGAAATTTGAGAACACTTAGATACAAGTGATCATTGTTGCATTAGGTTTGATATTTTGTTGTAAATGTAAATCAGGAATAATGATATTTTGATTCCAAATTTCAGAAAAGTAAATTTTGAAGGGATGTAACAAGAATTATCTGTTGTTAATTGGGCAGCTGTGTTATTTGGAAACACTGAGCAAATGTGAATTTTTTTAAAAAAGAAAAGCAATTCAATATTCAAATAAGATATATTACTTCCAGAAATAAAAGGGTAGCTGCAAGTAAAAACTAGGTTGGCTCACAAACGGTGTGAGAGATAAAATTAGAGAAAAGCACCACAAATTTTGCATGATAGCATTTAGTAAGGTGTGGTACGATCTAGAACTCTGTCGGGGTATAAATACATGTCAAAAATGTAGTTTGATATACATATATATGGACTGTGTGATTGTGAGCTTAGCGATGAAGAGCATCTAGTAATGATTTTTAAAGTGAAACAGAGTATAGAAGAATAATTCGTATTGTCATCTGTTTAAGGTAATTGAACCAGACTGTGTGAACTGTGACGAAAAAATAGTTATTTAAAGCTCTGGATATAACAGTAGTAGCCAACAGTGTAACGAACATTTCTGTAAATGTTTAACTTGTTTTAATATATTATTTTAAAACAAATGAATTGTGTGCTGTTTGTTTATTGCTGAAATTTATTGCCACCTACTGTAAAGAATCCAGCCCATGAATACATAAAACGTGACAGTGGCGAGACAGATTGGATCTATAGTAATAAACAACAGTAGAAGTACGCGTAAACAACAGTAGCAAATAGTCCTATATGGATACAGATGTAGTAGTGATAAAAATACTGTATGGTCACGACCACCCTATAAATGTCGAATGACTTTGATAAATGGATGGAGAGGAGCAAACGACTTGAGATCAAAGATGGGGATCTACAAGAGTTTGTTAAACAACAAGAAGATTTAGAGAGAGAAGAGCATCGGCAGAGAAAAGAGACTAGAGAAAGCTAATAAGAGTAAAAATTGGGATTTGCCAAGTTCATCAAACAAACAGATATAGGACCCAAGAATAACAATGGGGCTATGGCCAGCCGACCAAAACTGCTCAAATTTGGTGAACAGAAAGACGACGGGTGAATTTCTGAAGTGGTATGAAATATTTGTCTAAAGCCAGAACTGGGAGAAAGGCCAGTCTGTTTCAGCCTCCTTCTAACAGATAAAGGCCTGAAAGTATATATGGGTACTATGCCAAAAGATATCATGAACAATGCCAAGTTAATAGTGACCTTACTTAAATGCTATGAATGTATTGAGGAAACTTTTTGCCAGAAGTTTAGAGAATTCAAATCTGAGACTGGAGAATATGTCTACTGTAATACTTCATAAGGAAGACTGACATGGCAAGTGTGAAGATTGTTTTGAAGTAGTGGCAGATCTACTAATATGTGTACAGTTCCTGATCCCGTGCTCCATTGACTTGTCACTCTTTCTAAAAAGAGAGCATTGAAAGACATGGGTGAAATGACCAAGTTAGCAAAACAACATTTGGAAGCTCATGGAGGGAGTATAATTGCCAAGTCCAAGAATAAGTGTCTTCCTATTGTCTTTTGATTTCTTGTCAACTTTGGTGGCATCCTGCTTCTGATCAGCCACTCCTGGTTTTGCATTTGACTGGTTATTCTTGGACCTGTCAATTAAACTCTCTCCGTGAGCTTCCATATAAATAGGAATAAAATGGGACACAATGAAAGGGAGTGCAAATATGTCACCAACAAACAACAGCAGAAAAATTAACATAAAGCAACTAGAGCTATCTAGAAAGATGGTGTTGGCAACAAATAAGAAAAAGTGACTGTAAGAAGTAACAGAACGAACAAAACTTGTCAGATTCAGCATAAGAATTAAGTGCTATCATTATGATTAAACATTGTACCTCTTATGGTCAGCTCATATTAGCAAATTGGTCAACAACGTCAGTGGTGATTAGAGCATATGAAAAGCATCAAGAGGTGCCTAGAAACCACGAGCCAATAAGTGAAAACTAGGTCGAGGACTAGCAAGTGAAAATCATACTATACATTGGGTGCAGCAGTGAAATCCAGTCCAGTGCGTGATGACGGGCAAGTTTCCTTTAGTAAGAATAAAGGTGAACTCTGCATATTACGTGGGAAACCTTAAGGTCATTTGTATGAAGGTACCCATCTACAAATTGATGACTGCCAGTCTAAGTATAGAGGAACAAGACAGAAAGGAGAATGGTAAAACATATTCAGTCACTGTAAGAGCTCAACAAAGCAAGTAAGACATCAAGTCTTGAAAGGTGAAATCTCGAATTTATTTTTTAGGAATTGAAAGAAGCAGAGAAAAAATACTCTTCACTGTAGCAATTTTTAAACAGTACCGAGGAGGAATTTGAGTACAGAACAAAGGGAAAATGGACTTACAGAATAGAGGACCAGAAGGGAGTGCAGTACCACAGGTATCAAAGCAGTTCTACTGGGGAAGTTAAACACATCATAGTACCAACAGAATGCTGGATTCAAGTGATAAAATTGTATCATGAGTCGAATGTGGAAAGACACTTAAGATCGAAGAAGATATAAGACATAATCACCAGCAAACTCTATCAGCTGGGGAGTCATTGGAGCTGTGATCAAATTCTACAGGTCATGTGACGTCTGCCAAAGGACAGCACCTACAGATAAGGTAGCAAAGTAACTGTGGACTTGATCAGATCCCTAGTACCTGAATTTGACATGGGTATCTGGTAAATGCTAACAATAGTCGACTATGCAACATGTTACCTATAAGTCATAACACTGTCGAAGATAAGGAGGGAGAGAATAGCAGAAGCCCTCCTGGAAGTGTTCTGTATAATAGGCTTTCCAAAAGAAGTCTTGAGTAACAGAGAGATTCAATTTACCTCAGAACTGATGTAAGAGGTGCATAGACTCATCAGAACTAGGCATCCCTTTAGCGCCATGTTCAAGCCCAGATGTAATTGGATTTTGTGAGAGAATTAACAGTCTTAAAAGCCTGCTGAAGAAGATATGCCAGAAAAGACCACATGAGTTGGACAGGAACTGCAAGCAGTATTATTTGCTTACTGAGAAGTCCCAGAAGCAAGCACAGAATCTTCATCTTTCGAGTTATTGCACGAAAGAATAGTAGGAGGTTTGATGTAAATGTTGAAAGATCTATGGACAGGAGAAGGAGAGTCAGGAACACATACCAGTACTTCTTGAACCTTAGAAACCAACTGAAGGAGACCTATCAACTCGCTCGTAAAAGTTTGTCTACAGTTCAAGGTAGCCAGAACCAAAGAAGCCAAAGAAAGTTGTTTAAAGTTTGGATAGTAGGTCTTGATTTTTCTATCCACACGCAACAGCAAACTAATCCTGCAGTGGAAAAAATATTTTGAAGTGCAAGAAGTTGTTATCAGAATGGACTATAAGGTGAAAATGGACAAGAAGATCAAGGTTTACCAAGTCAATCTGTTGAAGAGGTACTTCGAGAGGGAAGAAAAGCTAACGAGTGCATCTATTGAGGTCATTAAGGAGAGTAGTGCAAATGTTGTTACAGAGTATAGATATCTTAGTCTTTGTGCATGAAATGAAAACAGTCTTTGTATTTAGTGTAAAAAATACTAATAATATGTTTCTTGAAGAGGGACTTGTTGTTAGATATACACAACCCTTTCAGTTTTAAGTTTAATGCGAGTGTTAAAATTTGTTATTTTTAGAAGCGAGTGGTTGTCGAGGGTATGTATCAGAATTGCGGAGATACATTTCAGGTTAACCTGAAGATGACTTTGAAAGGTCGAAACGGTGTTCTCTGCTTATCAATAAAAGTGTTAATATCCATACCAGCCGTTCTAAGATACATTTTTTATTTCAAGTGTGTTTCTCTTCATCAAGAACTGTCGAGGGTATGTTTACATAACTGCTTGCGAATTATAGGTTGTGTTGTTGTCGTTTTGAATTAAGCACAAAGCTACACAATGGGCTATCTGTGCTCTGCCCACCACGGGTATCGAAACCCGGTTTTTAGCGTTGTAAGTCCGCAGACATACCGCTGAGACACTGGGAGGCATTTCAGTAGTGTAGTTCACTAATGATAAATTTGTATTTGCTATATTTTTGTGTCATGTTACCTGGACCATCCAGCTTTTTCTCGTTGTTTTAATTGAATAACATTGCATCATAATATCTAGTAGTGTGTGGAACGTTCTAGAAATCTGTCGGGGTATAAATACGCGCCGAAAATGTATTTCGATATAAATAGACATAGACTAGACTGTGTGATTGTGAGTTTAGCCGCAAAGAGTGTACAGAGGCGATTTTTAAAGTGAAACAGAGTACAGAAGAATAATTCGTTTTGTTTGAAATTAAGAACAAAGCTACACAATGGGCTTTTCAGCGGTGTGAGTCCTCAGACATGACGCTGTGCCACTGGTGGGGGGTAGGTAATTAGTTTTGTCAGTTGTGTTATGAGGTAACTGAACCAGCCTGTGTGAACTGTGACGAAAAAAAAAATTACTTGAAGCTCTGGATATAACAGTGATAACTAGCAGTGTAAAGAACCTTTCCATATAAGTTTAACTTGTTTTAATATATTATTTTAAAAGAAGCGAACTGTATAATGTTTGTTTATTCTTCAAATGTAACGCTGACAAGCCACAGACACCTACTATAAAGAATTCGGCCAATGCATACAAAAAACCTGACATCTTATATGTTTCTAAAATGAAACAGTGATTTTACAAGTAAACTTAAAGATCAGTATCATACATTTGTTGCAGTTCATCCATGATGTATTTGCATCGATACTCATCATTGTAAAAGTAAATTATCTATATGCACATGTATTCATGAAAGTTTGAGAAGTGACAACATAATTCCCTTCAGACTTTCTGTAACACTTGTTGTTGTAAGTATCTGCGCACCAAAAACTGAAATCAAGAGGACATATTTTCAGTGTACGAAACATTTGCAATGATGTTTTTGTGTGGTTCCGTTCGTAATATCACATATTCGATATATTTTTTATTCAGTTGCTATCCTTACAAAGTATTTTTAAGTAAAGATAGTACTGTTCCTCACTTACTACCTTATGGTTCCATGCTGTAAGGAAAGAACATTATTATTACCATAGGTTTGTACAATACGATTCCTAATAAAAACTTCCGAGGAGGCCTGGCATAGCCAGGTGGTTAAGATACTCAACTCGTAATCTGAGGGCCGCTGGTTCGAATCCCCATCACACCAAAATGCTCGCCCTTTCAGCCATTGGGGCGTTATAATGTTACGGTCAATCCCACTATTCGTTGGTAAAAGAGTAGCACAAGAGTTGACGGTGGGTGGTGATGACTAGCTGCCTTCCCTGTAGTTTTACATTATGGACGGCTAGTGCAGATAGCCCTCGCGTATCTTTACGCAAAATTCCAAAGACACCAAACCAAACTTCCGAGTATCGTAATATGTAAACCACAATATCTACTACATCCAGTACTGGCGAGGCTTTTCATGCACTTATCAAAGCTCTTCAGGTCGGTTGGGATACTATAAACAAATTACCGATTGTGATACAACTTATGGTAATAAATTGCTAGAGCAACAACTGTTTCGGTATGAACTGCATTAGTTCTTCAAGGGTAATTTTTATTAATTCTTTCTATCACGACACATCACACTTAGGGTAAGGTTGTTGTTTTTTAAGCTGTGCCATTTATTTATTTTAATACAAATTTTGCACTAAGTGGGTTTCTTCACTTAACCTGTTCATTATTAGAACTGAGGATCTAGCGAGATAGAGCTCTTGATACCGGAGCGGATGAAACAACTACTGCTTCAGCGGAACAAATTTATGTTCGTGATTATTAATAAGAATTTCTGAATGAAAGCTTTGTTTGTTTGTTTGTTTTTTAATTTCGCGCAAAGCTACACAAGGGTTATCTCCGCTAGCCATCCCTAATTTAACAGTAAGACTAGAGGGAAGGTAGCTAGTCATCACCACCTACCGCCAACTCTTGGGCTACTCTTTTACCAATGATTAGTGGGATTGGCCGTTACATAATAACGCCCCCACGGCTAAAAGGGCGAGCATGTTTGGTGCAACGGGAATTCGAACCCGCGACCCTCAGATTACGAGTCGAATGCCTTAACCCACCTGGCCATGCCTGGCTACTAAAAAAACTATTAGAAGAATGAGAATAAACGTAAGAATGATATAAAGTATTATTTGTAATATTACATCAATTTTCAAATCTTATTATGAAGACTGGACACCTCTCATAGGGTTTATAAGATAGATTCTGTTGTTTTTGTTGTTGTTTTAATGCTTTTCATAACAATATATTGAATAATTGACATACAGATACTGGATGAAAAGAATGATACAGCTGCAATGTAAGTAACTTATTTATTTTTAGGAGAAAAACTAGACAAATACTTATCCAACAAAAAACGGAACAAAACTTTGAACTTTACAAGTCCGAAAACAGTTTATCTGTCCATTCAAGAAAATAAAAATAACATTTACTGACCAAAAATCATTGTAGAATAAATCACTAGAATTAGGTAAATTTGTGATTGTTTGTTTGTTTGTTTTGGAATTTCGCACAAAGCTACTCGAGGGCTATCTGTGCTAGCCGTCCCTAATTTAGCAGTGTAAGACTAGAGGGAAGGCAGAAATTTGTGATACAGAAAGAAAATAAGTAATATATTGTACAAAACTAATTTGATCGAAACATAGGACATCGTTCAAACTCCTCGTAGAATAAACAATAATATTTCATGTAGGTTTTCCTTCATCAATACTTATATATTTCAATAGTATATTACAAAAATATATTTTATAATCCTTTAAGAATATACACGTACATCAAGAGTTAACTCGAACTCATTCAGGACCAACAGAAAGTAAATAATAACAGTTAAAGAAGGAATAGATAGTTAAGGTTAAGTTAATGACAACACAAAAATTATCCCTTTTGATACTTATAATCTTATTACTTATTTTATGTTATAAGCATAAATAATCTAAAAATAATTTTAGAGTATCATACCATGTTGTGAAGATAATTTGTTTCTTGGAGGACAGAAGTTGCAATTTTGCTTATTGGGTAGATTCTGTAATCAAACTTAACTACTGTGATTCAGTCACGGTAATCATGAGCTCTCTTTCGCTAGGCCTCATGACGGAATTTGGGTGTTGTATCACTCTTAATATTTACACAGTTAAGACGTATTTCAGTATTCCAACAAAAACACAAATAAAGGTTAACAGTAATAAACACGGATTTTAGGCTTTTATAAACCATTTGGTATGTGTCACATGTCCTGAATCATTCTTCTCTTATAAACTAAAGTAAGTACGTTGAATTTTAAATACCCAGGAGGGTCAGGTGCACAAGACCTCTTCCTACTTGCATTACTTGAAATAAACCGTGTTTATAATAGTGGATGAATTTCACAACTCTTATACATTTTTAACCTAAATGTTCTGATATATTCAGTGGTAAATAATAATTTCCACAGTAAACTTTCGTAATTTTCATATCTAAATTATATACATTTTAACTGCCATGAATATTTCAGAATTTTATTAATTATAAATACGTTTTTATTTTACAACGAACTTAGCTCATTTTCAGAATAACCATTGTTGTTATATAGCAAATATTTACAAACACTAACTCTGTTACCTTCCAGAATAGTAAAATGCTATTTTAAAACAGCACGACTATTTACATTGATGAACTTGAGTATAGTTTTAACTAAGAAAAACTGAAAAGTCTTACTTGAGAAAACACTGATCAGTGAACAAAGACCGACTTCTAAACCACGATATGCCGAATGAGCATTATTTTTATCTAGCTCTATCCGTCTGCAGGATCTTGAAAATAAGTTAAGAACTAATCAGCTGAGCTGTTCTCTTCAGAATATCATAGGCAAATAAACACGTTAAAACAATTCGTGATAATTCTTTATTCTTTCTACAGCTAGGGCTAATAAGAAGAGTGTAGTAGGATGACTATTTGGCCCGGACCTTAAGATCAAAGGAAGGAATTAAATTTAGAGACTTATTTTGTTTATTTTTTCGTTTGTAAAGTTCCGCGACTTGTTCTATGTATCTCTTAATTAGACCAAATTGAGACACACATTATCTGTGTGTGTGATGTTTTATAGCAAAGCCACATTGGGCTATCTGCTTAGTCCACAAAGGGGAATCCAACCCCTGATTTTAGCGTTGTAAATCCGTAGGCTTACTGCTGCACCAGCGGGGCACACACACAATCAGTTTGGAGCTGTAAATTATATATGCAAATCAAATATCCAAAATATGTTTCATTTTTCTTTGGGGTCAATGATTTTCTTATTTTGTCTTTATGTGTCATCATTTCTTTTTTTAGAGTTCCAAACTACTTTTATTTTCCCTAACAACTAAGCGAATGTGCACGATGATTGGAATACCTTAAAAGTAATTATGTAAATTGGTATTATAGTTGTAGCATTAAGTTGTAAGTTTCTTATAAGAATGTGCGAATGTTTACTAGTTTATTTCGTTGTTAAGGGCAAAATTGTACAATAGACAACTTGTATTTATGACAGCGATCGAACTTCGAACTTTACTGGCTCTCTGGGGACGACGTGTAAAGAACAGTAATGCGCTAGTTAAAGTTGTTTGTTCTTGTTTTTTAGAATTTCGCGCAAAGCTACTTGAGGGCTATCTGCGCTAGCCGTCCCTAATTTAGCAGTGTAAGACTAGAGGGAAGGCAAGTAGTCATCACCACCCACCGCCAACTTTTGGGCTACTCTTTTACCAACGGCTGAAGAGGCGAGCATATTTGGTGCGACGGTGATGCGAACCCGCGACCCTTAGATTACGAGTCGCACGCCTTAAACCATCGGGGCGCTAGCTAAACGTTAGTATAAGATGTTTGTTGGGTCGAATGACTTTTCGACACTGAGTTATCTCAGGGTATAAATCATTACTGTGTTTTAAGAACCCTCCGTTACTGAAGTACATCTGGATTGCTGTAATACTACTATCTTCAATCATTGCTTGAATAACTTCTTAAATATTTGTCCCTGCATACATTATTATAAAATTTAACTATTAACAACATTTTTTGTCACTAGGGGATTCACAGAAAACTCGTGATTTTAATAGTTGCGGTTCGATGTTTGAGAAGAGTTTGGAGAGTGAAATGGAATAATGTGTTACTAAGAAGAAAGGCAAAAATAAAACTTACCGTGGGAGTTCACAGAAAGTAAATGTTAAATAATGATGTTTCGGACCCAGATAATTTATTTTGCATCATTCGGCAAGAAGTTGCAGGTACGCAACATGTCCGTTAGAGATTCTGTTGGGAATAATTTTGTTAATAATAAAGAACTACAACGAACAACAATGAGAATATATACATATAGGAACAGAAGAAAAGAAATTCTGACAGAAAACTAGAATTTACTTGCGAGTATGATTTGGCCCCTTGTTAGAAAAATGCAAAAAACTAAGCGCAGGTGTTGTCAATCTGTTCAGGCATTTGTCACCTGCAACTGAAACAACATTGAAGACTTCCAAGGACATTACAAAGCATTTCAGTCTTAATATCAAAATATGATCTTGTTCGGCTTTATTACACAATTAATTCGAAAGGCTTGTTATAAGAATACTCGACAAACTGTTGTGTCGTATTTTTGCTGCATTTTTTTTTAAAGAAAGTGCATTATGACGTGTATCGAAAAATGGTTCTGTAATAGTACATAAAACTATTTCATATTTATAATGCGTACACTATCATACAGTGCAAGTGAACACAGCAAACAAATGATTCTGAAATATGTTTACTTCGTCGAGAAATGAGGAAACATTTTTATGTTGTTCTGGGCTTAGCAAGGCCAGGTGGTTAAGGCACTCGACTTGTAATCCGATGGTCGCTGGTTCGAATCCTCGTCGCACCACACATGCTCGCCCTTTCAGCCGTTGGGGCGTTATAATGTGACGGTTAGTCCTACTATTTGTTGTTAAAAGAATAGCCCAAAAGTTAGCGGTAGGTGGTAATGACCAGATGCCTTCCCTCTAGTTTTACACTGCTAAATTAGGGACGGCTAACGCAGATAGCTTTCGTGTAGCTTTACGCGAAATTCAAAACAAACCAATGCTGTTCTGATAATAAAAACTTATAAATAATTCAGTTCTTTCAGTGAGACACTCGTGGCATTCGCTATATTGAAACGTTAACAGTTGTAAAAGCGTGTAAAAACGAAGGAGCTTTCAAACAGCAACTATAAAACTGAGAAAAAATTACTGATTTTTTACTTAGATTGTCGCTGTTTCAGACTATACGCCTTCTTTACAATACTCTAATAATTAAGATATCAAAATGGGTTATAAATAGTGCAACAACCTTCTGTCATTAAAAGATAAACAAACTAATAACTATATCATGGCTATGTCCAATGACGTCATTGGCTGTGTCGAAACAGAGCTTGTAGAATGGAAAAGTTAATCTTTGTTTTAAATCCATCTCTTAGCTGTTTATACTTTTTTAGAAACCTTTACGTATATGTGTTATTTTTGTTTGTTCAGAATTAAGCACAAAGCTACATAATATGTTGCTATATTCTGCCTATTACGGGTATTGAAACCTGAATTTCAGCAGTGGAAGTAAGCAGACATATCGCTGTGCCTCTGAAGGGCGTGGGTTAATTCTTTTACATTACAAACCTTAACCAAAACTAATGTTCAATTTTTAAAGGTGCTGTTAACAATAAATAAAGTCCGGCATGGTCAGGTGGTTAAGGCGTTTTTTGTTGTTTTTTATATCATGGATTCAAGTTTGTCGCCATCGGCAACTGATCTCGATCACAACCAGAATTTCGGGTGACCTTGTGGTCAACTTGGCACACACTAACGTGTAATTACTTTCGTCCAATGGTATTAAAAAAGCATTTTCCTTTTCCAAACGTTATAAGTAAGATTGTTATTCAGAGAATTTCACAATAATATTATTAACATTTCCTTTAGTGTTAGGACTTAAGTCATAATAATTACACAAAAAAAACTTTATACAATTGTACTTTGTTTTTCTTGTTAATAATAATGTGAAGTATTTAGCGTTAAATAATGATTCGAGTTTTACAGTATTCATGTAATAAAATGATTCGTATGCTCAGTTTAAAAAAAAAGGTTTTTGCAATAAAGAAATGCCACTAACAAAAGTGTAAATAGTCCATGTTTTAGAATAACCATCTGAGTTTCAAAGGCGGGAGTTAAACCTATTTTTAAATGTCATATCACGGTGTCTTAGCGTTAATAAATCATATGAATATTAATTTGCTCTTCTGTAAACGCTAGAGGTACCAGATTTTTATTTATGTTAGAATTTTTTACAATAATTGTGCTTTATCAGTTAAAGCAACTGAGTAAAAAAGTTACCAGCTTTTTGGATTCAATCACAACTTTATTTGAATTACGAAAGTAAAGATTTCCTTAATACAAATAAAGCTATTATGGATGTACACAAATGAATAATAAAAAAACAACAACAATCAATATATATATATATATATATTTGTGTATACAACGCTTGGGCTACTATTTTACCAACGAATAGCGGGATTGACCGTCACATTATAGTGCCCCTACGGCTGAAAGGACGAGCATATTTGATGTGACGCGATTTGAACCTGCGACCCACAGTCGAGTGCCTTAACCATCTAGTCATGCCGGGCCAGGATTTTGGTTTCTCTTGAAAAGTGGTAAAAATATAATAATTCTGTTTATCGCTGCATGCATGTTTTTCCTACTTCACCAGCTGTAACGATGTTCAGAGAAAGAACCCAGTCAGCTAGTATATTAAAACACAACAGTTTTTTATGTAAATTAAATATAAACAGTTAGCTCATTCACCCATGTTTTAATCTTTCATTTGCTCTTAAAATTCGATTTATTTACTGCAGTTATTTTCTATAACATTGCAGATATTATGGACTTAATATTCAACTGTTTTGACTCCCATTTTCACTGAAGAAAATAATAAGTAAGTTAATAAATCATAAATTTGGTTCTGCAATCAGGGACTCGTTTTCAACATGCTTCTTTGTTTCAGTTAACTATTTGTTGTTGAGTTTGTAACTTTAATTATAAAATGTTATTTCCTAGGATCACGAAGAACTTATTACTTCTAGGAGAAAGCTGCAATAGGGACTCAATATGAGAGCGGAGGGAAGACTAGGAGAGTCCTTCTCCTCAATCAAGTGCTCTCGTCACCCATGATGAGAACGACGTACACATTACTGATCAGTTCTTAAGACCTGAAAGCTCAAACAATTATAGAAAATCTCTGTGATGAAGAACATTCTCGATGTTTTCAGACATTTACTGATTGGCCACAGTCATAGTCAAGGTGAACTCTGACTAGGAAAAGAGGTGAGGTACGTATAGCGTGTTCACCAGAAAGAGATAGATAGAGCAAACAGCATGCTATCATGATCATTTGGATGGTCAGAAACCTTTCAGACTACAAGCTTAAGGAAGAGATCCTGAGGTTACATACGTATACCCATATTTTCTCATATGTTGCAGTATTCATCTGACATTTTAGCCCAAGAAAATTATTTTTGTTAAGACGTACATATTTATAGGATTACGAAGAAAGAGTCGGGTCTTCTTCGAACAGTAATGGTGCTTGAGCTAAGGAGCAATACAAATTCTGACAGCAAGTTCATTTAAGATTATCTTGTTAGTATTAAAAGAATAACAAAGGCAAACGTGATTTGTTTTCTTAAGTATTTCAACCATATTGTGTACTGGGAGGTTGAGTTAAAGGACAGATAGTGCAAATGCCTGTTCCTAAGTTTAGATGGTTTATTATTCTATATTATAAAGCACATGTATGAAAAGAATTGTGCTACAGATTTGACCTTGTAGAGAACTTAGCAATCTAACGTGAAAATCTCAAGAATTAAAGGCATGATCCAATGAAAACTTCTCTCCTTATGTGGACGATCTATGGAGATTGCTAGGTAAGGTTATCCTGGGTGTATATACAAGGAATATCACGAAATTCTCCTCAAAACTCTTATAATGGTCATGTGCATAGCTGTTAAGTTTGTAAGTTTTCACTGAACCGACTATACGAGCACTCACCATTCAGTTGAATAATAATTGACAAACTCATTTTGAAAACTTCTGAATTTCAGATGATAGTTACATTTCTCAATGAACCTGATATACTGCCGTCTATTAAATCAAAGGAAATATGAGAAGCAGCTGTTTTTTTTATTTAATAACTGATGTACGTGAGAAGTTGGGTGAAAGGGCTGGACATATTAAAATATTTTGACAAAAGAATAACAGAATAAAAGCTCTAACCTAGTGACTAGGTCTGGCTAATACGTACATCTAAAATACACGAGTAACTGGGCTGTGGCTGAATTGGTCCACATTTCTTATAGTAGTAGCTCATTAAGAGAACTTTGAACTGTAGTGGTCACAAACACATTAAAGATACTGGAAAGCTGAAGTACTAAATTACTGATGATGATTGTCTTTGGAATTGGTTGCTCCAGAAATTAGAAATGGGTAAGCAGATTAATTCTGATGATGACAAGAGAACTATGTTGTATGATCTCGAATCAGTTGATTAGAAAGAAGATGCTGACAGAACGCAACCAATAGCTAAAGAGGAGCCAGATAAGAACATCTCTGCAAAAAAAGCTGTTTGACTATTTTGACAATTAATCAGTTCTCGTCTTTTGTTGGAATTAACTGTTTAACCAACAATTACGACATTCAGAATATGTTTATTTAATAAACGTTTTGAAATGTTCACATCCTGGCATTAGCAAGTTTAAATAAATGGGGTAAAAGGAAATGAAATAAGATATATAATACACAACATTGGATTATATATAAACAAACAAACCATAAATAAGAATAACAGAAGTAATTTGAATTCGCAAGAGTTAAGATTGTTGTTCAAGGTTTGGTGTAAATTTATATTAATAAGTTTTCTTTTATAAGTAATTCTTGATTTGGTCCGCCCAATTTTAGGATTGTAAAATTATCAAAGGATATATTAAGATTTTACTTTAACTGTGTGTGCAGGTAGAAAAGAGGTCAAGTGAATTTTGCACTTGTTATACTCAATATTTCCATATGCTTTTTGAAGCTCACATCTTCAGTTAGAGTAGAATCTTGTCTTACTGTCGCCACAAGTCAATTTATAGGCTATTCTTAAGCATAGAGATTCGCGAAATGAATCTTCAGTTTTAAAAATGGTTTGAATTTGTAAGAATTATTTATAAACTGTTTTTAATTTAACCTGTTGGTAGAAAAATTGTAATCATTTTTTTCCATTTGGATTTTAATAATGTTGTTCTGTTACTCCAGAAGCGGAAGAATAAAGTTTAGTCGGTATTTTGAAAATAATACACGGCTTATTATTAGGGAATACTGTATATGTAAGAAACTTGTTCGAACAACTTTCTAGGAAGTGAGAGGAGAATTTTTTTTTTTTTTTTTACGTACGAATTCGGTTTCAGAAGGGATAGGAAAATAGTCGGAGCAAATTATATAGGCTTGATTTAAAAGATTAAGAAGCAAGTTGTGATTAAGAGAGCTAGGGGTAACACTAATAGTAATAGTTGGTGTACAAATCAGTGTATATTTTCTTCCGCTAGAAAACATTGTATAACAATCGTTAACGCAACTAATTTAAACAGTTTTCGTGTTTATCTGGTGTAGTTTTCTGACTCATAGATGGCAGCACAAGAGTGGAAATTATAGAAGTTTAGGATATTTTACTATTTCAACTTAATGCTATATTGTGGGACAAAAGTAAGGCTTCTGTAGGAATTTGTTCTCTCTGAATGCTTCAACTACATTAGATTATGTATGCATAAATTTTTGTAATTGATAAGACGAAATGTTATGCGAATGGTGAAACATGAAAGGAACAAGTTTATGCTGATTTTTGTTTATAATTCTTGATGGCGAGAAATCCTCTTGAAATAAAAATGTATCTCAGAACGGCTGGTATGGGTATTAACACTTTTATTGATAAGCAGAGAACAACGTTTCGATCTTCCTAGGTCATTTGCAGTTAACAAAGAGTTTGCAAATGACCGTTGCCAGGCACATGTCTTATGGACACGCTTACACTCTCGTGATAAAAGCAATATCTTATTTTAACAAGTGCGCTAGACAGTGCTTGTATTTGGTGCAGGTGCCATTGCTTGTAACAAGAAACATTAAACTATTGATGATCATTGTTACAAAGAAAGTCTGAACAGTTCTTTTCAAGGTTAAGTTGGTATGGTCCCAATTAACTGCTTGAAATGGGCTGTTACTTGCTAGTACACCAGTAATTAGCAGTTTTATATTCCAGAGAATTGCATACTGAAACTTTTCACCACAGTCAGAAATATGTATCTAAATGCATACCACCACTGTTTCGTTTCTCCTCTTTTATAATGCCAAAACTTTTTCTTGCCATTTCTGGCACTGGTCAAATTGTATTAGAGTGCACACTATGGCAGGCATCAGAGATTGATCTTTCAAGAGGTTAAGAACTGTCAGATATTGTTCTTTCATTTTAAATTCAGATACTATGTCTTCATCATCTGGCATACTTTGTGCAATTTCTTCTCACAGTCAGTATCAATGGTTTTTGAGTCACTCTTACTATGCTATACAGTGAAGTAGAGACCCATTCAGGTATCATTGCAGATCCATTGGTTGATATCTCATTTGCAGAGTTATTGCTGACGCTAATTCCTTTATTTTCATGTAGTTTTGATTTTCTTGGGAAGAAATTTGTAAGAATAGTAAATGAAGAAGCCTCAGAAGTTTTTATTTGGTTCCTTTTCTTCTCTTTACTTTTCAGCATCCACTTTATATTTCTTAACCTTGTTCTTGTCCATTGTTATTCAATATTAATTATACAGTCTTCTGTTACAGAGGTAGTGCAGTTATGAATGGTGTCAGTTTACAAACATGTAACTTGTTATTAATGTAAATAACTACACCATGAATAAGGACATTAAGGAGTAATTGTTGTCTGTGTGCACAATGAAGTTGATTTTGTACATTCATCAATTTATACCTTATTCTGCTGCTGAATTTTGTTTCCAATCATAATTAAACATCTGATGGCAACATAATTCAAGCATGTATGTGTGGTGTCAAGACTCAGGCAAAGGGTCATTAACCTTTATATTTGAGGCTGGAGTGGATCACTTGTCCATCCTCAACCTCTGATGGTTTTGTACTGCTTCTTTCACTTCTTCAAACTACACGCTTTAAAAATAATATTACAGCATATAGAAAAGGATTTTATAACACTTGCATGGCAAGAACTTATTTTCACAAATGAGGTGCAATAATCCTTTTTCATCATGTATGGTTGTAAAATGCTGTACTAACTGAAAGACTGTACAGTTTTTGGTATTTAAATAAAATATCAATATCACTAATGCAATATTTTTTGTGACTAGTTCAATCAACTCAAACTAGAGGCAATAAACTGTAATCACTTATCATATTGAAACAATACACTTACTAATGTTTAATATCACATTCACAGTTTGAATTGTTTCCTTTTGATGAAATGCAAATGTTTTCCAATTGTTGAAACGTTGTAGAATCAACGGCAACTGCCTGCTGTGGAGACACAATTGTAGAGGAAGACGTTTCAGAAATCTTCTGCCTCTACACTTGGGTCTTGAAAACTGTCTGTTGTGACCGATACTTCCAGAATCTTGGCCCCAGTCTTCAATATCTGAGGGCTCTCTTTCTTCAATATCATCAGCTGCAACGTACTCGACAGTCTCTTCTTCCAGTTCCTGTTCCATCTCTTTTTACACTCCACTTTCCTCTTCTTCATTCAGAGATTTATCAAGGATACGTTGAAGGAAGTTGTAAATGTCTCCATAAGTCTTTAATCTTTCTAACAACTCTTTCTCGATTGCACTTTTCAACCTTGTTAAAACCAAATCCTTTTCTTCTTCACTTCGTTATCTTTTTTCTATTTTTCTTTGCAGTAGAACCAACTTTTTCTGCTGAATAAAGTTAATATTTTTTAAACTGAAAATTAACTTCTTCCAGATACTTACCTCCTGTCACTAAAAAAAAAAAAAATTAACTTACAGCGTTCTCTATCAGCACAAATTTTTGCTCTCCACTAGTCTTGACACCCTCAACAATGTAGATATAACATATCTGCATACTAATATGCAGATTATTATGCAGTTAACCTCCACAAATAGGAGTGTGACACTACCTCTGCCATAACTAGCGCTCTCTCTGATGATGTAGTTGTTAATTGCTTCGACATTGGTCAGATCCCACCAAACCAGGCCAGAAGTGGGAAGAACAAGTGGGAAATGTGAAAGGGATAAATATTTCTCTGAAATACATTTTTATTTTAAGAAAATGATAACTTCCAATACAATATATTACTTCCTCTCACAAAAAAATAGACTTTCACATTTAACAGGGGTGGGAATGCGAGGAGAAGATTTGTCTTTAGGAAGAATCCAAAAATAACCATGTGGGTGAGAAGGAACGAAAAACAATACACTCGTGGGAAACTGCACAACTTCTGAGCAAGGTGTGCTCTTCACTCATTAATAACATGTCCACAAAACGGTAGAAACAAAGGAGGGACCCCAATAAAAATAACAGAAAGAGTGAGACCCCATGACATAGAGTGACTAAGTCACAACATAAACTGAAGGGGAGTTCGACCTCAAACCAACCCCCGGTGGCATCTGGAATTGCACATCGATTCTGTAGTATGAAAGTCATCCACATTTTGCCTCAAAAATGGGTTCCAACAGAGAAGAGGAGCTTATGTACTAAGAACCTGCTCACGCAGGCATGCACTTCCAACACCATATCCATTGGAAATAAACATCAGGCAAACAGAGTGCCATTGGGAATATTTCATTCAATACATGTCAAAAGAAGGATAACCATTCCGACATATGTGGGAACTTGTATGATTGTTCTGGCTTCAACCAACACAAGATCCACCGGGAACTAGCATCCAGTGAACAGTAGGAAGGAAAGGCCTTATCTGAAGGAGTAAATTGCAATACGCATATACATATGGCAGAATATTACATCTATATCTGGCAGTATGTGGAACTGAACATCAGGTCTGTGGTAGGAAGCATGTCATGTCACTACACCAGCAGAATGCTACTGACCTACCCTCAACTGCACACTCAAGCGGCCATGCATGAAGACAGAGTGTGCATAGATGGATGACATACACAAGAGTGTGGCAGAGGAGAGTGTCAAAGGTAAATAAAGAAGGAAAGGCGACACCAATTGCCAGTACAGCAGAAGAAACAAAGTTTCTGTAAACTTCCAGCCAGTATAAAGCCACCAGAAGAACAAAGCACAGAATGATACGAATTATGACAAGGACATATGGGAAGAGACAAATATAACACAGACAGCTCTCCTGTAGCTTTGTGCGAAATTCAACAACAAACGAACAAGAGACAAATAGGAGGATATGCATACAAGTACTAACCTGTCCAATCTTGACTGAGAGCACTGACTGTCCCGCCAATGAATGAGGTACAGGAGACCAAAATGGGGAAGTTGTGTAATGATATGATTGATAAAACTATTCAAATCTAGGACACCACTGAGCGCAAGATTCCCGAAAAACATCAGGATCCATAGACGACTTAATGACCAGATTCAGGGCACTTGGAATACAATATGTCGACAAAGTGATGTGATAGCTGTAGGCCCAATACAAAAGATTTAATGTCTCTCAACTGAGTGCCTCTTGCCTGATGATGTTTGAGATTACCATATAATCGCCGTATCGAAATATCCTGAGGAGCCTGCAAAAAGTGAACTAAAAAATCTGGTGAACTGCAAGAAGTTTCAATAGATTGATATAGAGAGATGAATCTGAAAGATTCCAACACCTTGAAACGTCCTAAATGTCGAGATATGCCCTCCAATCAGAAAGAGGAGTATTCAAATAAAGGTGACATTCCAGACAAGGAGGGGAAGAGGAACATCCACGGTAGTACTGTTCTGATCCAACTGGCAGGAAAAGTTCTGTAATGGAGGAAGAAGGGTATCTAAGGGATCACAAACAAGGCTTTATTGGTTTAGTAGCACCCACTAAAGATGGTGCATGTAGGCATGACAAAAAAGAATAAGAGCTTCTAGAAAAACCCATGTCCCCAAAATAGAGAGAGCCTCTCACACAGAAGGAGGGGATGAGATGCTCCATAGATCTCACCCAAAGTAGAAAAGGTTGGGCCCACTGAGAAAACTTTGAAAAACACTCAGTTACAAACCAAATATAGTGTGAGGAAAGACTTCTCCACGTTGAAAAGCCAACCCACCCTGGCAGCTTCTTGGAGAAGAAACTGAGTATGTAGGACTGAGCTGGCTTGTGAAGAGATAAGAAGCAGTCATAGTCCACATAATGGCACAAACAAAGGCCCCAAAAATGAAGTAGGCAGGAAAACGCCTGTACCACCCTATAGAACATATAGGGAGCCGAGGCAAACCAGAATGGAGGTGCCAAAAACTGAAACATATTTTCATGAATAATAAAGCAAAGATACTGTCTAGATGCAGGGTAGATGGGGATATGGACATATATATCAAAAACGTTGACCTATGTTATCTATAAACCTGGAATGAAACCCCAATGAAGAACAAAGTATGATTCCATTGTAAACGTGAAAGTGACTAAGAAGTAGTTTAGAGACAATAAATCGATCACTGGGCATCAATAACCCTTCTTTCTGGAATAGAAAAAGATGAGAAGAAAATACCAGACAAGAAGGATCTCTTCATATGATGACACTTTTGTGAAATAAGACCCAAACTGCCTCTGAAAGAAGGTGGGAAGAAGCAAGATCTAAGGAGGATGGAAGGAAACAGAGTTGTGAGACACTTGGGAAGGTGAATGATAGTGGAGGCCAGATCTTTGGAGACAACTTTCAAACCTCATGGATCGACTGCAAAATCTCCACACGTGGGCAAATTGAAGGTGTTTGGCTACCACTAGTCCTGACCCGAGAACATAAAAGATAACATGCACAAGTCACACAATAATGTAAATGACTCCTAAATAAATTGGTATCCCAATCTGAAAGACTGGAATTGCAGAGTAACCGTGCCTGTAATACGAGGACTGAAAATGAAAGGCATGTCAATGTAGTGATGAGGTGAATTCAAGTATCATTGGAAACCTCACAGGAGAACAATGAACATCCTTAGACAAACAGTGAAGGTAGGATATGGAATGGGATAGGATGTTCAGAGTAAGACAAATACGGGAAACTGAGCTTGGAAAAATGTAATCGAAGTGTCAGAATCCACTTTCCACAATGAGATAAGCGGTTCCAATCACTATGAGTCCATATAAGCGAAGTGGGGCGATTATAATCAAAATCATGATTATTCATGGCACGTGAGATGATACATTACTGACCCTCAAATGCAGTTGATCCCCTAAAGGACTTGCATGCATTTCAATATCTGGAGAAGGAGGAAACACTAAATAATGACCTAAATGCTTGTCCTCATATAGGGAAAGAATGGAACCATATACAACAGGAGATAAGGACAAATCATAACATACCAGATTAATCAATTCTACAAAAGTGGAATGGCTGGACAGTTCTCCTTAAACGGCACCTGACTGAAAGGCATATTCAGAAGAGAGAAAAGGGTTGTCCATATCTCCTTCCTCCCGATCACTTAAACTCTGAACAGGAATGATAGGACAACACATCAGTTTGTTCTCGTTGTATAAAAGAGGTCAACTCCCGACGGACAAGAGTCGTTACTTTATGGGCTGAGAATTGTGGTTGTGACCCAGCAAGCGTGAAAGATAGATCCGCAACAGCAGTTATAGTCGTGACCACTGGAACTGTGAGTGCATAACTCTCGAAATGGAAAAAAAGAAGAGAAATAAAAATAATTCTTAACTCTTCATGATACAGAACAAAAATAGTATTTAACAATATAACTGAAGTAGAAAAATGAAGAAAGTAAAAAAAAAAGGTTTTTTTTTGCTTATTTTAATCAAATCGCGAGCGAAAACATGTCTGTACAATCGAAAAATGGTTAACAACTGCAAGATTAGAGAGGGCATTAGTTACCATAGAGACGGTGTCACATCCTTATTGGTGGAGAGTTGTATTTGCATGCTAGTATACAGCTATATCACGTCAACATAATTGAGGGTAAATGGGAATGTCAAGACTAGTAGCAAGCGAAAATTTGCGCAAATAGAGGGCAGAATAAGTCAAGAAAGCAGTTAGTAGGAAGAAGTAAGTTATCATATTGGAAATAGTCTTTTTATGATATAGTATATATCTTTATCAGTGCATGTTTCAGAACTTTTATTATAGATTTATTTGCTTAATTTACAAGTTATAGTTGTAAAAATAAGTTCAACAATGAATTCACTAATCTTGCCCTTATGAAGAGTCTCGGGAGTTAGATGGCTAAATTTATATTTTATATCATTATTCACTGAGATGCTTTCAGTGGGTTGTCTGACAACTGTTGGTCATGTGTGAAAACTATAGAAGTCAGAAATTCTCGATTTTCTATTCTTTTTACAAAAAATCAAACTACCGTACAAGAATAAATATTTTTATCCAATAGTCATTAAGGACATAGTAAGCTACAGTCTACATAACTGTGAACTGTTCAATAAAGACATTTGTTTTAAGTGAAACATCAATGTCCATTCTGTTGTTATTTTAGTCGAGTTTGTCATAATCTACTTTCTGCAGACATGAACACATAAATAAAAAAATAAGATTTCAATGGAAAGTTTGTTTTTTGAAGTTCGCGCAAAGTTACACGAGAGCTACCTGCGCTAGCCGTCCCTCGAAATTTAAAAACGAACAAAATCCTTTCAGCTAAACTTATACAATATTTATATGACAACACTAAAATATCTTTTATAATTTATAATGTAAAACCACTTAAAGAATAACAATGGTTTGATAGTGCACAGTTGTTAAAATCTCATAAAAACTTTTTTAAAGTGTCGGATTATTGGTTTCAATAAATTTCAGAAATCGTTTACGTTTAAATTGTTTAATCTTGTCAAAAATCGGTTTCTGATGAGTTAAGAGGTGACTATATCACTTGAAGAAGGTTAGAGATATAATATCCTATTAGAGATAAAATTAACTAACTTAATTAATTACATTTTGTTGCAAAGCTAAATTAGTATATAAATTGCTCCTCCATCATGAAATTTATGCTTTAATTTTATTTCAATGACAATAATGCGAAAGCAGCGACACCTGTTGCACATATACGTCACAAGTTGAAGTTGTGTCATAGGTTAGGCTCTAGACTTTTGAATTCAAGGATTTTTCTAACTTAAGGTTTTTATTACGAAGCTTTTTCAGCGGTTTACTGGAAGGTAAACATGTTCTTTAGTACAATTGCAGATAACAAGTACGCTCCACGCTGCAGTTTCAACACATAAAATATATCTTTATAAAGGAGGTGTTAACTCACTAGGGTACTAAGGAGAACTTTTGTTGGACCTCTCACCTACCCCCTAAAAAATACTAATTACAATATATTTACAAGAAATTTTTACTCACTAACTAATATTAATGTGCCGGTATCTTTCTCAAATTATGTATACTGTTTGTTTGTGTACTGCGCTTAGCAACCTTTTCAGTGCACGCGCATCAAACGACTGAGAAGTATTTTGCTGCTCCAAATTTTTTAAACGCCCATCTGTTACTGATTCATGTATTTTTGGATTGTTTTAATCAAAAACACTTTTTTTTCTTTTTTCAAATGAGTCCAATGCTAAAACGATTAAAACTTAAAATTCTGATGAAAAATCATCGTGAAACGGTGATTCCTTCAGTCGTATGTGTGTGTGTTTTCTTATAGCAAAGCCATATCGGGCTATCTGCTGTCTACTGAAGGGAATAGAGCCCCTGATTTTAGCGTTGTAAATCCGAAGACTTACCGCTGTCCCAGCAGGGGACTCCTTCAGTTTCATGAAGGCCCTGAGAAACTGCTTATGCTTATCGCTGCTGGCCCCCGCATCTCTACATTAAAACCTGAAAGTACTGTTAAATTTTATTTATGTATTTCCTGGACATGATTATGAGTCTTCACTAACACATTTGGGGGTAAAGTGGATCCAAGGATTTCTGGTTTGCGACCCATCACCAACAAAATGCAACCAGTAGTTCAGTGAAAAGTGCGCGCTGCGAGGATGATGGTCAAATCCCATAATTCGATCAGACGACAGTAGCGCAAGAGTTAGCGGTGTGTACTAGATTTCATCTCTTTAGTATATTAGCTCAAAATTAGGAATGACTTATAGGGCCTTACGCACAAAGTTTGTTTGATTAGAATTAATCACAAAGCTACACCATGGGCTATCTGTGCTCTTCCCACCACGGGTATCGCAATCCGGTTTCTAGCGGTGTACATCCACAGACATACCACTGGGGTACGCGAAAGGTTTGTGATAATAACCAACAGAAATCATTCCATTGAAAGAAGGGACGCCACTGACGATCTTGTGGAAGTTTTTTTTTCGTAAGGAAATAAACTCAGCCATTGGCAAGATCAAGGTTTAGTTTGGTTTGTTTGAATTTCATGTAAAGCTACAAGAGGGCTATTTGCACTAGCCATCCCTAAATTAGAAGTGTTTGTTTGTTTGTTTTGGAATTTCGCACAAAGCTACTCGAGGGCTATCTGTGCTAGCCGTCCCTAATTTAGCAGTGTAAGACGAGAGGGAAGGCCACTAGAGGTCATTACCACCCACCGCCAACTCTTGGGCTACTCTTTTACCAACGAAGAGTGGGATTGACCGTCACATTATAATTTCCCCACGGCTGGGAGGGCGAGCATGTTTGGCTTGACTCGGGCGCGAACCCCCGACCCTCAGATTACGAAGCGCACGCCTTAACGCGCTAGGCCATGCCAGGCCTGAATTAGAAGTGAAAGAGGAGAGGGATAACAACTAGTTAACACCACCCACCGTCAACTCTTGGCCTGCTTATTTACCAACGAATAGTGGGATTGAATGCCACCTTATAGCAACCCCAATGCTGTAAGGGCGAGCATTTTTTGGCAGGACGGAGATCCGAACCCGCGACTCTCAGACTGTTAGTCAAGAAGATGAAGGGATGCTTTTCTATTAACGTATATTTCACCTTTAAAACACTTGTCTATTTTTAATTAACTTTTCTTTTTTGTAACAGGAGGCAAACGTTTTATTTTTTTTAAAAAAAAAGCTTTCCTAAACTTAATAAGGGCTCTTCATAGAATATCTTGTAAATAACTGATAACTTACTGTCATAAACAAAGGTATTCTGTCAACAACATATTCTCCATAATTATTCACATTATTTTATATAAATCAGTTTACAGTTGGGTTAAAAACTAATTGCGTATATTTTTCTCAGGATGACTTCCATTTAGTCGTATCTTTAAAATCAAATCTTTGAAATTATACATTTGAACACTTTGAAGAAAATATAAAAGAAAGTTATGACTATCTTTATGCTAGTTCTTTTTATTTATATCAATAACGTTTTCTACCGGCTACGTTCACTTTTAGTCCTAATTGATAAAGAAGCTTTTCAACATAGATTCCGCAATTAGATGTAGGCCTAACTTCATATACAACTTTTCATTATAAACTGCAAGACAGCTTTACTCAGCTTTAAAAGATAAAGAAAAACGAGTTTCACTGAATATCTAATTAGTAGAATAGACGTTCTAACTTTTACTGTTAACACTGAATAACTTTTCTGATATTGAAATATCTGACTAACTCATATTTAAAACACAGAGATATAAATAACACTGTATTGGACGTCACGTAGTTTTCGGTATGTGGAAATTGCCGTCAATGCAACGTCTTGAACTTTCACAGCACACCAGGAGAAATGACAATGCCAAAGCGATCTCACCTGACAACTTGTATCCGTTTTTCATCTAAACTAGATATCTGAATAATTTTATTTGATTTTAATAAATTTGACAAACCAAGATCTAAAATTGATTTTAACTTACAAATTAGTGCAAAATTGACAAGAACACACACACACAGATATCTGATCTGTAATATGAAGAATGCATTGAATTTTAGCCTAGAGGGAAGTCTTAAGATTAATATATATTCTTTTTCCTCGATGTTTATTATGTGCACAAAAAATATACAGATTTCAAATATTGCTGTCAATGGACAAGATGTAGAGTATTATGTCCTATTTTTGGTGATGTAGATAGAGAAGAGTGTTATTGAAATATCTGCAACTCATAAATAAAATAATTAAGAAAATTTATGATATAAATACGGTATAATAAAATGCTGAAAGAGATTTATATCATGCGATAGGTGAGCGTGGCAGGAGAGGTTGATTTTCAATTTGATGGTTCTGTGACTAAACAAGGTTGAAAGCTAATAAATTTGGTTTCTTTGCAAGGATAACAGTATTATTGTGAGCAATTTACCTTAAATTTTATAGGAGGCTAAGATAAAAAATATCGCAATTCTCATACTAGGGAAAATTCACGATTTTTTAAAAATATTGCAGCATTTGTGTACTTCATTATAAAGAGCCAAATGATGTCCATTGCCTCTCACTATTCATTGCCTCGCCTACCTTCTACCTCCCACCATGAGGTCAGTGTCAGTTCGCGTTTCGGACGCCATTTTGATGTGTTTCTTTATTTGTTATTCATTTACTTCAATAAAAAAATACTGTACTGTGAAAATTTATGTTTACCGGTATCTGGATAAAGCACTTATACATCATTCACAGGTAAGAAACAATGCCTTTAGTTACATATCTCAGTATATGTTAAAACGACATTGTTTAAAGCTAATTTGTTTTCAGAGCTCTGTTCTCAGGAACCCTTCCTGAGTTTTAAACGCGAATCACTGTTTAATAACATTCATTCGGATTTATGTGAGAATTTGTGGAAAAAATGATACCAGTGCTTTAAAAAAAAACATAAACCTGATCTTTCCAAGTGAATATGATACATTACAGTAGATTAAGTTAAAAAACAATGCAAAAATATATTTACCTACAACATTCTCAACAATTTTCACTATTAAAAGTACAGTTGATAATTATATGCTAGCCAAATTCTGCTATATCATCTGAGGATAATTTCTCGAGTACTTTGTTTTTATGGGAGTATGAATCCAGAATATCTAGAATGACAGTTGAACACACTACAGCTAGACGAAGAACACATCTCAATTGAACCTTTGTAATTTATTCTTCAACCGCCATTGAAGTTGAAGATGTGTCATCATTTTCTTTTTCATTTGGCAGACTATCAGGTACCAAGGCTTCTTTTCTAAGGCTTAACTTTCGTTTCCTCGATTTTCGAAGCTGTAACATTAAACATGTACAAAATTATTACTCTGAATAATTCTTACCTCGAGTATTTATGCCAAAATAAGCGTTTACTGTAGTGAACGTTAAAGAGTCTAGCCTGAAGGTGTTCAGATAATTGTAAGATCGTGAGAAATGTATCTTCTCGCAGGTTAGTTCATTGCCATGTTGATCATTGATGGGTCAAAGGGTTTACTACATATCTTAAAACTAGTTGTGTGATCGCGCTTTTTTCTGCAATTTGTCACGCAAAGCGTATAAAATTCCCTGTTCTTTATTTTCTGGAAATCTGTGATATGAATTAATTTAAATAAGAAATGTACTGTAATAAAACCAGGCTTACTCTATTATAAGTATTCTTCTCTCTATATCAGGGGTTCCCAACCTTTTAGCACTCGCGACCCCTTACCTAAAAGTTTGAAACCCATGTGACCCCCTACTTAGGGCTTACTATCAGCAGCTTAATTTTTCTTTTATTTTCTGTGAAGGAGAGGGAAAGAAACATCTAAAAAAATATTTTAAAATTCTGTAATTATTTATTAGCAAATTAAATCACATTGGTCCAACCTGAATTCACAAAAAGAACACATATTTCTTAAAATAATATTAACATAGGTTTGAACAGCTATCCAACCCAGCTAGTGAGATGCCTGATGTTGCATTTCAGCAGCAAGCTTTGAAATTCGTGGCCGAGCGTTTGTTAGAGCCAGTCTCATGTCATCTCCAACATCCAATCTGTTCCTATTCTTTGTTTTTATATTGACAAGAGTGGAAAATCCTGCCTCATACAAGTAGGTAGAAGCAAATGGAACAAGGACACGCAAAGCTATCATGCTGACTTTGGAGTATGACTGATACATAGCGCACCAGAACTGAGTCACGGATTTCACCTTGAAGAGATCACGAGCTGAAGAGTCGTTCCTTAGATCCAGAAATTCATCTTGGATATCATCTGGGATGCTGGATACATCAAGTTCTGTACAAAATGGGTTCCTTACCAGGGCCTCGTGTTCCTGTGATAGCTCAGGGAAGTAACGCTCGACTTCCTTTTTTAGAGACTGAAAATGTTCGGTAATCTCATCCTTGAGGAACTGATCCAGTTGGATTTGAGACTCATCCGTCACTCCACAAAGTTTTTCAAACATAGCGATGTTTCCAAGATTGGTTTTCCGACGCCAGTTCTGCAGTTTGGAAACAAAGGCCCGAAGACTATCTTGAAAAAGGAGAACATGTGTTTCCCTTTCTTGAAGCTTCAAATTGAGCTTGTTCAGCTGGTCAAAAATGTCGGCTAGGTACGCAACCCTTTTATTCCATGCTTCATCTTCGAAGTGAGCTACAAGATCTTTCGTTTCTTAAATCTCCAGGAATAGCTTTATTTTATCTTTCATTTCAAAGACACGATTAAAACGTTTCCTTTCGACAACCAACGTACTGCTGTGTAGAAGAGAAGGACTTCGTGGTCAGCATTCATGTCTTTGCATAGTTCTTTGAATAGGCGAGTGTTGAGTGCTTGAGTCTTCACATAATTTACAATTTTGATTACAGATTCAAGC